>NW_026600724.1:0-107500 GCF_029448725.1 Salvelinus fontinalis | reverse complement strand
GCAGTGGTACTAGACAGAAAACTAGCAGTGGTACTAGACAGACAGAACACTAGCAGTGGTACTAGACAGAACACTAACAGTGTTACCAGACAGAACACTAGCAGTGGTACTAGACAGAACACTAGCAGTGGTACTAGACAGAACACTAGCAGTGGTACCAGACAGAACACTAGCAGTGGTACTAGACAGAACACTAGCAGTGGTACTAGACAGACAGAACACTAACAGTGGTACTAGACAGAACACTAGTAGTGGTACTAGACAGACAGAACACTAGCAGTGGTACTAGACAGACAGAACACTAGCAGTGGTACTAGACAGAACACTAGCAGTGGTACCAGACAGAACACTAGCAGTGGTACTAGACAGAACACTAGCAGTGGTACCAGACAGAACACTAACAGTGGTACCAGACAGAACACTAGTAGTGGTACTAGAAAGAACACTAGCAGTGGTACTAGACAGAACACTAACAGTGGTACCAGACAGAACACTAGCAGTGGTACCAGACAGAACACTAGCAGTGGTACTAGACAGAACACTAACAGTGGTACCAGACAGAACACTAGCAGTGGTACCAGACAAAACACTAGCAGTGGTACCAGACAGAACACTGGCAGTGGTACTAGACAGAACAAAAGCAGTGGTACTAGACAGAACACTAGCAGTGGTACCAGACAGAACACTAACAGTGGTACTAGACAGAACACTAGCAGTGGTACTAGACAGAACACTAGCAGTGGTACCAGACAGAACACTAGCAGTGGTACTAGACAGACAGAATTCTAACAGTGGTACCAGACAGAACACTAGCAGTGGTACCAGACAGATCACTAGCAGTGGTACCAGACAGAACACTAGCAGTGGTACTAGACAGAACACTAGCAGTGGTACTAGACAGACAGAACACTAGCAGTGGTACTAGACAGACAGAACACTAGCAGTGGTACTAGACAGACAGAACACTAGCAGTGGTACTAGACAGAACACTAGCAGTGGTACTAGACAGACAGAACACTAGTAGTGGTACTAGACAGAACACTAGCAGTGGTACTAGACAGAACACTAGCAGTGGTACTAGACAGACAGAACACTAGCAGTGGTACTAGACAGACAGAACACTAGCAGTGGTACTAGACAGAATACTAGCAGTGGTACTAGACAGAAAACTAGCAGTGGTACTAGACAGACAGAACACTAGCAGTGGTACTAGACAGAACACTAACAGTGTTACCAGACAGAACACTAGCAGTGGTACTAGACAGAACACTAGCAGTGGTACTAGACAGAACACTAGCAGTGGTACCAGACAGAACACTAGCAGTGGTACTAGACAGAACACTAGCAGTGGTACTAGACAGACAGAACACTAACAGTGGTACTAGACAGAACACTAGTAGTGGTACTAGACAGACAGAACACTAGCAGTGGTACTAGACAGACAGAACACTAGCAGTGGTACTAGAAAGAACACTAGCAGTGGTACCAGACAGAACACTAACAGTGGTACCAGACAGAACACTAGCAGTGGTACTAGACAGAACACTAGCAGTGGTACCAGACAGAACACTAACAGTGGTACCAGACAGAACACTAGTAGTGGTACTAGAAAGAACACTAGCAGTGGTACTAGACAGAACACTAACAGTGGTACCAGACAGAACACTAGCAGTGGTACCAGACAGAACACTAGCAGTGGTACTAGACAGAACACTAACAGTGGTACCAGACAGAACACTAGCAGTGGTACCAGACAAAACACTAGCAGTGGTACCAGACAGAACACTGGCAGTGGTACTAGACAGAACAAAAGCAGTGGTACTAGACAGAACACTAGCAGTGGTACCAGACAGAACACTAACAGTGGTACTAGACAGAACACTAGCAGTGGTACTAGACAGAACACTAGCAGTGGTACCAGACAGAACACTAGCAGTGGTACTAGACAGACAGAATTCTAACAGTGGTACCAGACAGAACACTAGCAGTGGTACCAGACAGATCACTAGCAGTGGTACCAGACAGAACACTAGCAGTGGTACTAGACAGAACACTAGCAGTGGTACTAGACAGACAGAACACTAGCAGTGGTACTAGACAGACAGAACACTAGCAGTGGTACTAGACAGACAGAACACTAGCAGTGGTACTAGACAGAACACTAGCAGTGGTACTAGACAGACAGAACACTAGCAGTGGTACTAGACAGACAGAACACTAGCAGTGGTACCAGACAGAACACTAGCAGTGGTACTAGACAGACAAAACACTAGCAGTGGTACCAGACAGAACACTAGCAGTGGTACTAGACAGAACACAAGCAGTGGTACTAGACAGACAGAACACTAGCAGTGGTACTAGACAGAACACTAGCAGTGGTACTAGACAGAACACTAGCAGTGGTACTAGACAGAACACTAACAGTGGTACTAGACAGAACACTAGTAGTGGTACTAGACAGATCACTAGTAGTGGTACTAGACAGAACACTAGTAGTGGTACCAGACAGAACACCAGCAGTGGTACCAGACAGATCACTAGCAGTGGTACCAGACAGAACACTAGCAGTGGTACTACACAGAACACTAGCAGTGGTACTAGACAGAACACTAGCAGTGGTACTAGACAGAACACTAGCAGTGGTACTAGACAGAACACTAACAGTGGTACTAGACAGAACACTAGCAGTGGTACTAGACAGAACACTAACAGTGGTACCAGACAGAACACTAGCAGTGGTACTAGACAGAACACTAGCAGTGGTACTAGACAGAACACTAGCAGTGGTACTAGACAGAACACTAGCAGTGGTACTAGACAGAACACTAGCAGTGGTACTAGACAGAACACTAGCAGTGGTACCAGACAGAACACTAGCAGTGGTACCAGACAGAACACTAACAGTGGTACTAGACAGAACACTAGCAGTGGTACTAGACAGAACACTAGCAGTGGTACTAGACAGAACACTAACAGTGGTACTAGACAGAACACTAGCAGTGGTACCAGACAGAACACTAACAGTGGTACCAGACAGACAGAACACTAGCAGTGGTACTAGACAGAACACTAGCAGTGGCACCAGACAGAACACTAGCAGTGGTACTAGACAGAACACTAGCAGTGGTACCAGACAGAACACTAGCAGTGGTACTAGACAGAACACTAGCAGTGGTACTAGACAGAACACTAGCAGTGTTACCAGACAGAACACTAGCAGTGGTACCAGACAGAACACTAGCAGTGGTACTAGACAGACAGAACACTAGCAGTGGTACTAGACAGAACACTAGTAGTGGTACCAGACAGAACACTAGCAGTGGTACCAGACAGAACACTAGCAGTGGTACTAGACAGACAGCACACTAGCAGTGGTACTAGACAGAACACTAACAGTGGTACCAGACAGAACACTAACAGTGGTACTAGACAGAACACTAGCAGTGGTACCAAACAGAACACTAGCAGTGGTACTAGACAGACAGAATACTAACAGTGGTACCAGACAGAACACTAGCAGTGGTACCAGACAGATCACTAGCAGTGGTACCAGACAAAACACTAGCAGTGGTACTAGACAGAACATTAGCAGTGGTACTAGACAGACAGAACACTAGCAGTGGTACCAGACAGAACACTAGCAGTGGTACTAGACAGACAGAACACTAGCAGTGGTACCAGACAGACAGAACACTAGCAGTGGTACTAGACAGACAGAACACTAGCAGTGGTACCAGACAGATCACTAGCAGTGGTACCAGACAGAACACTAACAGTGGTACCAGACAGAACACTAACAGTGGTACCAGACAAAACACTAGCAGTGGTACCAGACAGAACACTAGCAGTGGTACTAGACAGAACACTAGCAGTGGTACCAGACAGAATACTAACAGTGGTACTAGACAGACAGAACACTAACAGTGGTACTAGACAGAACACTAACAGTGGTACTAGACAGAACACTAGCAGTGGTACTAGACAGACAGAACACTAGCAGTGGTACTAGACAGAATACTAACAGTGGTACCAGACAGAACACTAGCAGTGGTACCAGACAGATCACTAGCAGTGGTACTAGACAGAATACTAACAGTGGTACTAGACAGACAGAACACTAGCAGTGGTACCAGACAGAAAACTAACAGTGGTACTAGACAGACAGAACACTAACAGTGGTACTAGACAGAACACTAGCAGTGGTACCAGACAGAACACTAGCAGTGGTACCAGACAGATCACTAGCAGTGGTACCAGACAGAACACTAGCAGTGGTACTAGACAGAACACTAACAGTGGTACCAGACAGAACACTAGCAGTGGTACTAGACAGAACACTAGCAGTGGTACTAGACAGAACACTAGCAGTGGTACTAGACAGAACACTAACAGTGGTACCAGACAGAACACTAGCAGTGGTACTAGACAGAACACTAGCAGTGGTACTAGACAGAACACTAGCAGTGGTACTAGACAGAACACTAGCAGTGGTACTAGACAGAACACTAGCAGTGGTACTAGACAGAACACTAGCAGTGGTACCAGACAGAACACTAGCAGTGGTACTAGACAGAACACTAACAGTGGTACCAGACAGAACACTAGCAGTGGTACTAGACAGAACACTAGCAGTGGTACTAGACAGAACACTAGCAGTGGTACTAGACAGAACACTAGCAGTGGTACTAGACAGAACACTAGCAGTGGTACTAGACAGAACACTAACAGTGGTACTAGACAGAACACTAACAGTGGTACTAGACAGAACACTAGCAGTGGTACTAGACAGAACACTAGCAGTGGTACCAGACAGAACACTAGCAGTGGTACTAGACAGAACACTAACAGTGGTACTAGACAGAACACTAGCAGTGGTACTAGACAGAACACTAGCAGTGGTACCAGACAGAACACTAGCAGTGGTACTAGACAGAACACTAGCAGTGGTACCAGACAGAACACTAGCAGTGGTACCAGACAGATCACTAGCAGTGGTACTAGACAGACAGAACACTAGCAGTGGTACCAGACAGAACACTAGCAGTGGTACTAGACAGAACACTAGCAGTGGTACCAGACAGAACACTAGCAGTGGTACCAGACAGATCACTAGCAGTGGTACTAGACAGACAGAACACTAGCAGTGGTACTAGACAGAACACTAGCAGTGGTACCAGACAGAACACTAGCAGTGGTACTAGACAGAACACTAGCAGTGGTACCAGATAGAATACTAACAGTGGTACTAGACAGAACACTATCAGTGGTACTAGACAGACAGAACACTAGTAGTGGTACTAGACAGAACACTAGCAGTGGTACTAGACAGACAGAACACTGTCAGTGGTACTAGACAGACAGAACACTAGCAGTGGTACTAGACAGAACACTAGCAGTAGTACTAGACAGACAGAACACTAGCAGTAGTACTAGACAGAACACTAGCAGTGGTACTAGACAGACAGAACACTAACAGTGGTACTAGACAGACATAACACTAGCAGTGGTACTAGACAGACAGAACACTAGCAGTAGTACTAGACAGAACACTAACAGTGGTACTAGACAGACATAACACTAGCAGTGGTACTAGACAGACAGAACACTAGCAGTGGTACTAGACAGAACACTAACAGTGGTACTAGACAGACAGAACACTAGCAGTGGTACCAGACAGAACACTAGCAGTGGTACTAGACAGACAGAACACTAGCAGTGGTACTAGACAGAACACTAGCAGTGGTACCAGAAAGAACACTAGCAGTGGTACTAGACAGACAGAACACTAGCAGTGGTACTAGACAGAACACTAGCAGTGGTACCAGACAGAACACTAGCAGTGGTACTAGACAGACAGAACACTAGCAGTGGTACTATACAGAACACTAACAGTGGTACTAGACAGAACACTAACAGTGGTACTAGACAGAACACTAGCAGTGGTACCAGACAGAACACTAGCAGTGGTACTAGACAGACAGAATACTAACAGTGGTACCAGACAGAACACTAGCAGTGGTACTAGACAGACAGAATACTAACAGTGGTACCAGACAGAACACTAGCAGTGGTACCAGACAGAACACTAGCAGTGGTACCAGACAGATCACTAGCAGTGGTACCAGACAGAACACTAGCAGTGGTACCAGACAGAACACTAACAGTGGTACTAGACAGACAGAACACTAGCAGTGGTACTAGACAGACAGAACACTAGCAGTGGTACTAGACAGAACACTAGCAGTGGTACTAGACAGACAGAACACTAGTAGTGGTACTAGACAGAACACTAGTAGTGGTACCAGACAGAACACTAGCAGTGGTACTAGACAGAACACTAGCAGTGGTACTAGACAGACAGAACACTAGCAGTGGTACCAGACAGATCACTAGCAGTGGTACCAGACAGAACACTAGCAGTGGTACCAGACAGAACACTAGCAGTGGTACCAGACAGAACACTAGCAGTGGTACTAGACAGACAGAACACTAGCAGTGGTACTAGACAGAACACTAGCAGTGGTACTAGACAGACAGAACACTAGCAGTGGTACTAGACAGAACACTAGCAGTGGTACTAGACAGACAGAACACTAGCAGTGGTACTAGACAGAACACTAGCAGTGGTACTAGACAGAACACTAGCAGTGGTACTAGACAGACAGAACACTAACAGTGGTACTAGACAGAACACTAGCAGTGGTACTAGACAGAACACTAGCAGTGGTACTAGACAGAACACTAGCAGTGGTACTAGACAGACAGAACAATAGTAGTGGTACTAGACAGACAGAACACTAGCAGTGGTACTAGACAGAACACTAGCAGTGGTACTAGACAGACAGAACACTAGTAGTGGTACTAGACAGAACACTAGCAGTGGTACTAGACAGAACACTAGCAGTGGTACTAGACAGACAGAACACTAGCAGTGGTACTAGACAGACAGAACACTAGCAGTGGTACTAGACAGAATACTAGCAGTGGTACTAGACAGAAAACTAGCAGTGGTACTAGACAGACAGAACACTAGCAGTGGTACTAGACAGAACACTAACAGTGTTACCAGACAGAACACTAGCAGTGGTACTAGACAGAACACTAGCAGTGGTACTAGACAGAACACTAGCAGTGGTACCAGACAGAACACTAGCAGTGGTACTAGACAGAACACTAGCAGTGGTACTAGACAGACAGAACACTAACAGTGGTACTAGACAGAACACTAGTAGTGGTACTAGACAGACAGAACACTAGCAGTGGTACTAGACAGACAGAACACTAGCAGTGGTACTAGACAGAACACTAGCAGTGGTACCAGACAGAACACTAGCAGTGGTACTAGACAGAACACTAGCAGTGGTACCAGACAGAACACTAACAGTGGTACCAGACAGAACACTAGTAGTGGTACTAGAAAGAACACTAGCAGTGGTACTAGACAGAACACTAACAGTGGTACCAGACAGAACACTAGCAGTGGTACCAGACAGAACACTAGCAGTGGTACTAGACAGAACACTAACAGTGGTACCAGACAGAACACTAGCAGTGGTACCAGACAAAACACTAGCAGTGGTACCAGACAGAACACTGGCAGTGGTACTAGACAGAACAAAAGCAGTGGTACTAGACAGAACACTAGCAGTGGTACCAGACAGAACACTAACAGTGGTACTAGACAGAACACTAGCAGTGGTACTAGACAGAACACTAGCAGTGGTACCAGACAGAACACTAGCAGTGGTACTAGACAGACAGAATTCTAACAGTGGTACCAGACAGAACACTAGCAGTGGTACCAGACAGATCACTAGCAGTGGTACCAGACAGAACACTAGCAGTGGTACTAGACAGAACACTAGCAGTGGTACTAGACAGACAGAACACTAGCAGTGGTACTAGACAGACAGAACACTAGCAGTGGTACTAGACAGACAGAACACTAGCAGTGGTACTAGACAGAACACTAGCAGTGGTACTAGACAGACAGAACACTAGTAGTGGTACTAGACAGAACACTAGCAGTGGTACTAGACAGAACACTAGCAGTGGTACTAGACAGACAGAACACTAGCAGTGGTACTAGACAGACAGAACACTAGCAGTGGTACTAGACAGAATACTAGCAGTGGTACTAGACAGAAAACTAGCAGTGGTACTAGACAGAGAGAACACTAGCAGTGGTACTAGACAGAACACTAACAGTGTTACCAGACAGAACACTAGCAGTGGTACTAGACAGAACACTAGCAGTGGTACTAGACAGAACACTAGCAGTGGTACCAGACAGAACACTAGCAGTGGTACTAGACAGAACACTAGCAGTGGTACTAGACAGACAGAACACTAACAGTGGTACTAGACAGAACACTAGTAGTGGTACTAGACAGACAGAACACTAGCAGTGGTACTAGACAGACAGAACACTAGCAGTGGTACTAGACAGAACACTAGCAGTGGTACCAGACAGAACACTAACAGTGGTACCAGACAGAACACTAGCAGTGGTACTAGACAGAACACTAGCAGTGGTACCAGACAGAACACTAACAGTGGTACCAGACAGAACACTAGTAGTGGTACTAGAAAGAACACTAGCAGTGGTACTAGACAGAACACTAACAGTGGTACCAGACAGAACACTAGCAGTGGTACCAGACAGAACACTAGCAGTGGTACTAGACAGAACACTAACAGTGGTACCAGACAGAACACTAGCAGTGGTACCAGACAAAACACTAGCAGTGGTACCAGACAGAACACTGGCAGTGGTACTAGACAGAACAAAAGCAGTGGTACTAGACAGAACACTAGCAGTGGTACCAGACAGAACACTAACAGTGGTACTAGACAGAACACTAGCAGTGGTACTAGACAGAACACTAGCAGTGGTACCAGACAGAACACTAGCAGTGGTACTAGACAGACAGAATTCTAACAGTGGTACCAGACAGAACACTAGCAGTGGTACCAGACAGATCACTAGCAGTGGTACCAGACAGAACACTAGCAGTGGTACTAGACAGAACACTAGCAGTGGTACTAGACAGACAGAACACTAGCAGTGGTACTAGACAGACAGAACACTAGCAGTGGTACTAGACAGACAGAACACTAGCAGTGGTACTAGACAGAACACTAGCAGTGGTACTAGACAGACAGAACACTAGCAGTGGTACTAGACAGACAGAACACTAGCAGTGGTACCAGACAGAACACTAGCAGTGGTACTAGACAGACAAAACACTAGCAGTGGTACCAGACAGAACACTAGCAGTGGTACTAGACAGAACACAAGCAGTGGTACTAGACAGACAGAACACTAGCAGTGGTACTAGACAGAACACTAGCAGTGGTACTAGACAGAACACTAGCAGTGGTACTAGACAGAACACTAACAGTGGTACTAGACAGAACACTAGTAGTGGTACTAGACAGATCACTAGTAGTGGTACTAGACAGAACACTAGTAGTGGTACCAGACAGAACACCAGCAGTGGTACCAGACAGATCACTAGCAGTGGTACCAGACAGAACACTAGCAGTGGTACTACACAGAACACTAGCAGTGGTACTAGACAGAACACTAGCAGTGGTACTAGACAGAACACTAGCAGTGGTACTAGACAGAACACTAACAGTGGTACTAGACAGAACACTAGCAGTGGTACTAGACAGAACACTAACAGTGGTACCAGACAGAACACTAGCAGTGGTACTAGACAGAACACTAGCAGTGGTACTAGACAGAACACTAGCAGTGGTACTAGACAGAACACTAGCAGTGGTACTAGACAGAACACTAGCAGTGGTACTAGACAGAACACTAGCAGTGGTACCAGACAGAACACTAGCAGTGGTACCAGACAGAACACTAACAGTGGTACTAGACAGAACACTAGCAGTGGTACTAGACAGAACACTAGCAGTGGTACTAGACAGAACACTAACAGTGGTACTAGACAGAACACTAGCAGTGGTACCAGACAGAACACTAACAGTGGTACCAGACAGACAGAACACTAGCAGTGGTACTAGACAGAACACTAGCAGTGGCACCAGACAGAACACTAGCAGTGGTACTAGACAGAACACTAGCAGTGGTACCAGACAGAACACTAGCAGTGGTACTAGACAGAACACTAGCAGTGGTACTAGACAGAACACTAGCAGTGTTACCAGACAGAACACTAGCAGTGGTACCAGACAGAACACTAGCAGTGGTACTAGACAGACAGAACACTAGCAGTGGTACTAGACAGAACACTAGTAGTGGTACCAGACAGAACACTAGCAGTGGTACCAGACAGAACACTAGCAGTGGTACTAGACAGACAGCACACTAGCAGTGGTACTAGACAGAACACTAACAGTGGTACCAGACAGAACACTAACAGTGGTACTAGACAGAACACTAGCAGTGGTACCAAACAGAACACTAGCAGTGGTACTAGACAGACAGAATACTAACAGTGGTACCAGACAGAACACTAGCAGTGGTACCAGACAGATCACTAGCAGTGGTACCAGACAAAACACTAGCAGTGGTACTAGACAGAACATTAGCAGTGGTACTAGACAGACAGAACACTAGCAGTGGTACCAGACAGAACACTAGCAGTGGTACTAGACAGACAGAACACTAGCAGTGGTACCAGACAGACAGAACACTAGCAGTGGTACTAGACAGACAGAACACTAGCAGTGGTACCAGACAGATCACTAGCAGTGGTACCAGACAGAACACTAACAGTGGTACCAGACAGAACACTAACAGTGGTACCAGACAAAACACTAGCAGTGGTACCAGACAGAACACTAGCAGTGGTACTAGACAGAACACTAGCAGTGGTACCAGACAGAATACTAACAGTGGTACTAGACAGACAGAACACTAACAGTGGTACTAGACAGAACACTAACAGTGGTACTAGACAGAACACTAGCAGTGGTACTAGACAGACAGAACACTAGCAGTGGTACTAGACAGAATACTAACAGTGGTACCAGACAGAACACTAGCAGTGGTACCAGACAGATCACTAGCAGTGGTACTAGACAGAATACTAACAGTGGTACTAGACAGACAGAACACTAGCAGTGGTACCAGACAGAAAACTAACAGTGGTACTAGACAGACAGAACACTAACAGTGGTACTAGACAGAACACTAGCAGTGGTACCAGACAGAACACTAGCAGTGGTACCAGACAGATCACTAGCAGTGGTACCAGACAGAACACTAGCAGTGGTACTAGACAGAACACTAACAGTGGTACCAGACAGAACACTAGCAGTGGTACTAGACAGAACACTAGCAGTGGTACTAGACAGAACACTAGCAGTGGTACTAGACAGAACACTAACAGTGGTACCAGACAGAACACTAGCAGTGGTACTAGACAGAACACTAGCAGTGGTACTAGACAGAACACTAGCAGTGGTACTAGACAGAACACTAGCAGTGGTACTAGACAGAACACTAGCAGTGGTACTAGACAGAACACTAGCAGTGGTACCAGACAGAACACTAGCAGTGGTACTAGACAGAACACTAACAGTGGTACCAGACAGAACACTAGCAGTGGTACTAGACAGAACACTAGCAGTGGTACTAGACAGAACACTAGCAGTGGTACTAGACAGAACACTAGCAGTGGTACTAGACAGAACACTAGCAGTGGTACTAGACAGAACACTAACAGTGGTACTAGACAGAACACTAACAGTGGTACTAGACAGAACACTAGCAGTGGTACTAGACAGAACACTAGCAGTGGTACCAGACAGAACACTAGCAGTGGTACTAGACAGAACACTAACAGTGGTACTAGACAGAACACTAGCAGTGGTACTAGACAGAACACTAGCAGTGGTACCAGACAGAACACTAGCAGTGGTACTAGACAGAACACTAGCAGTGGTACCAGACAGAACACTAGCAGTGGTACCAGACAGATCACTAGCAGTGGTACTAGACAGACAGAACACTAGCAGTGGTACCAGACAGAACACTAGCAGTGGTACTAGACAGAACACTAGCAGTGGTACCAGACAGAACACTAGCAGTGGTACCAGACAGATCACTAGCAGTGGTACTAGACAGACAGAACACTAGCAGTGGTACTAGACAGAACACTAGCAGTGGTACCAGACAGAACACTAGCAGTGGTACTAGACAGAACACTAGCAGTGGTACCAGATAGAATACTAACAGTGGTACTAGACAGAACACTATCAGTGGTACCAGACAGAACACTAGCAGTGGTACCAGACAGAACACTAACAGTGGTACTAGACAGACAGAATACTAACAGTGGTACTAGACAGACAGAACACTAACAGTGGTACTAGACAGAACACTAGCAGTGGTACCAGACAGAATACTAACAGTGGTACTAGACAGACAGAATACTAACAGTGGTACCAGACAGAACACTAGCAGTGGTACTAGACAGACAGAATACTAGCAGTGGTACCAGACAGAACACTAACAGTGGTACTAGACAGACAGAACACTAACAGTGGTACCAGACAGAACACTAGCAGTGGTACTAGACAGACAGAACACTAGCAGTGGTACCAGACAGACAGAACACTAGCAGTGGTACCAGACAGAATACTAACAGTGGTACTAGACAGACAGAACACTAACAGTGGTACTAGACAGACAGAATACTAGCAGTGGTACTAGACAGACAGAATACTAGCAGTGGTACCAGACAGAACACTAACAGTGGTACTAGACAGACAGAACACTAACAGTGGTACCAGACAGAACACTAACAGTGGTACTAGACAGAACACTAGCAGTGGTACCAGACAGAACACTAACAGTGGTACTAGACAGAACACTAGCAGTGGTACTAGACAGAACACTAACAGTGGTACTAGACAGAACACTAGCAGTGGTACCAGACAGACAGAACACTAGCAGTGGTACCAGACAGAATACTAACAGTGGTACTAGACAGACAGAACACTAACAGTGGTACTAGACAGACAGAATACTAGCAGTGGTACCAGACAGAATACTAACAGTGGTACTAGACAGAACACTAACAGTGGTACTAGACAGAACACTAGCAGTGGTACCAGACAGACAGAACACTAGCAGTGGTACCAGACAGAATACTAACAGTGGTACTAGACAGAACACTAACAGTGGTACTAGACAGAACACTAGCAGTGGTACCAGACAGACAGAACACTAGCAGTGGTACCAGACAGAATACTAACAGTGGTACTAGACAGACAGAACACTAACAGTGGTACTAGACAGACAGAATACTAGCAGTGGTACTAGACAGACAGAATACTAGCAGTGGTACCAGACAGAATACTAACAGTGGTACTAGACAGACAGAACACTAACAGCGGTACCAGACAGAACACTAGCAGTGGTACTAGACAGACAGAATACTAGCAGTGGTACTAGACAGACAGAATACTAGCAGTGGTACCAGACAGAATACTAACAGTGGTACTAGACAGACAGAACACTAGCAGTGGTACCAGACAGAACACTAGCAGTGGTACTAGACAGAACACTAACAGTGGTACTAGACAGACAGAACACTAGCAGTGGTACCAGACAGAATACTAACAGTGGTACTAGACAGACAGAACACTAACAGTGGTACCAGACAGAACACTAACAGTGGTACTAGACAGAACACTAACAGTGGTACTAGACAGAACACTAGCAGTGGTACTAGACAGAACACTAGCAGTGGTACCAGACAGAACACTAGCAGTGGTACTAGACAGAACACTAGCAGTGGTACCAGACAGAACACTAGCAGTGGTACTAGACAGAACACTAGCAGTGGTACCAGACAGAACACTAGCAGTGGTACTAGACAGAACACTAGCAGTGGTACCAGACAGAACACTAGCAGTGGTACTAGACAGAACACTAACAGTGGTACTAGACAGAACACTAGCAGTGGTACCAGACAGAACACTAGCAGTGGTACTAGACAGACAGAACACTAGCAGTGGTACTAGACAGAACACTAGCAGTGGTACCAGACAGAACACTAGCAGTGGTACCAGACAGAACACTAGCAGTGGTACTAGACAGAACACTAGCAGTGGTACTAGACAGAACACTACCTACCATACCTTTGTCTGTACATTATTCCTTTAAACTATTTTATCGCCCCCAGAAACTTCCTTTTACTCTCTGCTCTGGTAGCTCTAGGCGACCAATTCTCATAGCTTTTAGCCGTACCATTATCCTACTTCTCCTCTGTTCCTCTGGTGATGTAGAGGTGAATCCAGGCCCTGCAGTACCTGGCTCCACTCCTATTCCCCAGGCGCTCTCTTTTGATGACTTCTGTAACCGTAATAGCCTTGGCTTCATGCATGTTAACATTAGGAGCCTCCTCCCTAAGTTTGTTTTGTTCACTGCTTTAGCACACTCTACCAACCCGGATGTTTTAGCCGTGTCTGAATCCTGGCTTAGAAAGACCACCAAAAATTCAGACATTTTTATCCCCAATTACAATATTTTCAGACAAGATAGAACGGCCAAAGGGGGCGGTGTTGCAATCTACTGCAAAGACTGCCTGCAGAGTTCTGTTATACTATCCAGGTCTGTTCCCAAACAATTTGAACTTCTACTTTTAAAAATCCACCTCTCTAAAAACAAGTCTCTCACCGTTGCCGCCTGCTATAGACCACCCTCTGCCCCCAGCTGTGCTCTGGACACTATATGTGAACTGATTGCCCCCCATCTATCTTCAGAGCTCGTGCTGCTAGGCGACCTAAATTTGAACATGCTCAACACCCCAGCCACCCTACAATCTAAGCTTGATGCCCTCAATCTCACACAAATTATTAATGAACCTACCAGGTACCACCCCAATTCCGTAAACACGGGTACCCTCATAGATATCATCCTAACAAACTTGCCCTCCAAATACACCTCTGCTGTTTTTAACCAAGATCTCAGCGATCACTGCCTCATTGCCTGCATCCGTAATGGGTCAGCGGTCAAACGACCTCCACTCATCACTGTCAAACGCTCCCTGAAACACTTCAGCGAGCAGGCCTTCCTAATTGACCTGGCCGGGGTATCCTGGAAGGATATTGATCTCATCCCGTCAGTAGAGGATGCCTGGTCATTTTTTTAAAATGCCTTCCTCACCATCTTGAATAAGCATGCCCCATTCAAGAAATTTAGAACCAGGAACAGATATAGCCCTTGGTTCTCTCCTGACCTGACTGCCCTTAACCAACAGAAAAACATCCTATGGCGTTCTGCATTAGCATCGAACAGCCCCCGTGATATGCAACTTTTCAGGGAAGCCAGAAACCAATATACACAGGCAGTTAGAACAGCCAAGGCTAGCTTTTTCAAGCAGAAATTTGCTTCCTGCAACACAAATTCAAAAAAGTTCTGGGACACCGTAAAGTCCATGGAGAATAAGAACACCTCCTCCCAGCTTCCAACCGCCCTGAAGATAGGAAACACTGTCACCACCGACAAATCCACTATAATTGAGAATTTCAATAAGCATTTTTCTACGGCTGGCCATGCTTTCCACCTGGCTACCCCTACCCGGGACAACAGCACTGCCCTCCCCTCTGCTACTCGCCCAAGCCTTCCCCATTTCTCTTTCTCCCAAATACAGTCAGCTGATGTTCTTAATGAGCTGCAAAATCTGGACCCTTACAAATCAGCCGGGCTAGATAATCTGGACCCTTTCTTTCTAAAACTATCTGCTGAAATTGTTGCCACCCCTATTACTAGCCTCTTCAACCTCTCTTTCGTGTCGTCTGAGATCCCCAAAGATTGGAAAGCAGCTGCGGTTATCCCCCTCTTCAAAGGGGGGGACACCCTTGACCCTAACTGCTACAGACCTATATCTATCCTACCCTGCCTTTCTAAGGTCTTCGAAAGCCAAGTCAACAAACAGATTACCGACCATTTCGAATCACACCACACCTTCTCCGCTATGCAATCTGGTTTCAGAGCTGGTCATGGGTGCACCTCAGCCACGCTCAAGGTCATAAACGATATCGTAACCGCCATCGATAGGAAACAATACTGTGCAGCCGTATTCATTGACCTGGCCAAGGCTTTTGACTCTGTCAATCACCACATCCTCATTGGCAGACTCGACAGCCTTGGTTTCTCTAATGATTGCCTCGCCTGGTTCACCAACTACTTCTCTGATCGAGTTCAGTGTGTCAAATCGGAGGGTCTGTTGTCTGGGCCTCTGGCAGTCTCTATGGGGGTGCCACAGGGTTCAATTCTTGGACCGACTCTCTTCTCTGTTTACATCAATGATGTCGCTCTTGCTGCTGGTGATTCTCTGATCCACCTCTACGCAGACGACACTATTCTGTATACTTCTGGCCCTTCTTTTGACACTGTGTTAACAACCCTCCAGGCGAGCTTCAATGCCATACAACTCTCCTTCCGTGGCCTCCAACTGCTCTTAAATACAAGTAAAACCAAATGCATGCTCTTCAACCGATCGCTGCCTGCTCCTGCCCGCCTGTCCAACATCACTACTTTGGACGGCTCTGACTTAGAATATGTGGACAACTACAAATACCTAGGTGTCTGGTTAGACTGTAAACTCTCCTTCCAGACCCACATCAAACATCTCCAATCCAAAGTCAAATCTAGAATTGGCTTCCTATTCCGCAACAAAGCATCCTTTACTCATGCTGCCAAACATACCCTTGTAAAACTGACCATCCTACCAATCCTCGACTTCGGTGATGTCATTTACAAAATAGCCTCCAAAACCCTACTCAATAAATTGGATGCAGTCTATCACAGTGCCATCCGTTTTGTCACCAAAGCCCCATATACTACCCACCACTGCGACCTGTACACTCTCGTTGGCTGGCCCTCGCTTCATACTCGTCGCCAAACCCATTGGTTCCAGGTCATCTACAAGACCCTGCTAGGTAAAGTCCCCCCTTATCTCAGCTCGCTGGTCACCATAGCAGCACCTACCCGTAGCACGCGCTCCAGCAGGTATATCTCTCTAGTCACCCCCAAAACCATTTCTTCCTTTGGACGCCTCTCCTTCCAGTTCTCTGCTGCCAATGACTGGAACGAACTACAAAAATCTCTGAAACTGGAAACACCTATCTCCCTCACTAGCTTTAAGCACCAGCTGTCAGAGCAGCTCATAGATTACTGCACCTGTACATAACCCATCTACAATTTAGCCCAAACAACTACCTCTTTACCTACTGTATTTATTTATTAATTTATTTTGCTCCTTTGCACCCCATTATTTCTGTCTCTACTTTGCACTTTCTTCCAATGCAAACCAACCATTCCAGTGTTTTTTTTTGTTTTTATTTTACTTGCTGTGTTGTACTCACTTCGCCTCCATGGCCTTTTTATATTTTTATTTATTTATACATATATCTGTTTGCCTTCACCTCCCTTATCTCACCTCACTTGCTCACATTGTATATAGACTTATTTTTTTTTCTATTTTTTTTTTTTTTCACTGTATTATTGACTATATGTTTGTTTTTACTCCATGTGTAACTATGTGTTGTTGTATGTGTCGAACTGCTTTGCTTTATCTTGGCCAGGTCGCAATTGTAAATGAGAACGTGTTCTCAATTTGCCTACCTGGTTAAATAAAGGTTAAATAAAATAAATAAAATAAAAACTAGCAGTGGTACCAGACAGAACACTAGCAGTGGTACTAGACAGACAGAACACTAGCAGTGGTACCAGACAGAACACTAGCAGTGGTACCAGACAGAACACTAGCAGTGGTACTAGACAGAACACTAGCAGTGGTACCAGACAGAACACTAGCAGTGGTACCAGACAGACAGAACACTAGCAGTGGTACCAGACAGAACACTAACAGTGGTACTAGACAGAACACTAGCAGTGGTACTAGACAGAACACTAGCAGTGGTACTAGACAGAACACTAGCAGTGGTACTAGACAGACAGAACACTAGCAGTGGTACTAGACAGAACACTAGCAGTGGTACCAGACAGACAGAACACTAGCAGTGGTACTAGACAGAACACTAGCAGTGGTACTAGACAGACAGAACACTAGCAGTGGTACCAGACAGAACACTAACAGTGGTACTAGACAGACAGAACACTAACAGTGGTACCAGACAGAACACTAACAGTGGTACTAGACAGAACACTAGCAGTGGTACTAGACAGAACACAATGAGAAATGTAGATTGTGTGCTACTGATTGAACTCAGACAAAACTAAAACTTTATTGTGCAGCATATATGACCTCCACACATGACTGAAGTTCGCAGACAAAATAAAAACAATTTCAGACAAAATAAAATGTATTGAAATCATTGTTTACTAATGGGGACTGCGATTAGAGGCTATAAAAGGTGTTGCAGATGACAGTCCCCCCAGTTCTCTCTCTGCTGAAGCCGTGAGTTCTCGTTTTAGTTCCTAACAGGTCGTAGATATTATTTTTTCAGACGTCCAGGATTAACAAAAGGACAATGATTTAGAAGAGGAGGAGGTATCTGAAGAAGAAGATGGGGATGAATACAACCCAGAGCACGATGCATCATCTTCAGATGAAGAAGAAATCCCCCAAGCTGAAAGAGAGACATTTTTGTCAAAGAACAGCAAAATAACACGGTCCTTGTCACCACATGACAACCAGGGCAAGGTGGCAGCACAAAATGTCCTAAGGATGACCCCAGGGCCTTATGACCCCAGGGCCTTATGACCCCAGGGCCCACAGGACATGCAGTTGCCCATGCCAAGGACATCGCCTCAACATTCTACATGTTCATCACACCAGCCATCGAAAAAAATCATCCTGGAGATGACACATTTGGAGGGTTTCCGTAAATATGGAGACAATTGGAAAAGGATGGATGAGATTGACCTGCGTGCCTACATAGGGCTGCTAATCTTAGCGGGTGTGTATAGATCCTCTTGGACGATGCTACGTGCAGTCTCTGGGATGCAGAGAGTTGAAGGGCGATTTTAAGTTCTACGATGCCACTGAAAGTCTTTCACACTTTTCTCAAGAAAGCTACGATTTGATAACCGTGAGTCAAGACCTGCAAGACGTGTGAGAGAAACAAACTGGCGGCCATAAGAGCGGTCTGGGAGAAGTGGGTGGAGAGTCTGCCGTACCTCTACAACCCTGGGCCTGAAGTAACAGTGGATGAGCAACTGGTTCCCTTCAGAGGTACATGTTGATTTCATATCTGTAACGTAAGTGATTTTCACTGTTAATTATATGTATATTTCCCCTTGACTTACTCCACATTGTATTGCTCTAATGTCATTGATTTATGTGATTGTTTTCTGTGACACTGATACTAATTACTGATAGTAATCTCTTTTGTCAAAAGTTCGCTGTCCTTTCCGGCAGTATATGCCCAGCAAGTCAGCAAAGTATGGCATCAAGATATGGGTGGCCTGTGACACACAATCCAGCTATGCTTTGAAGATCCAAGTCTACACAAGGAAGCCGTCCAGTGGAGGCCCGGACCGGACCACTGGAGGCCCGGAGAAGAACCAGGGGATGTGGGTTGTGCTTGATGTGACAGACGGACCGAGGGGGCACAATGTCACGTGTGACAATTTCTTCTCCTCTTATAAACTTAGCTAGAAGCTCCTGAAGAGGAAGATCACCATGGTTGGTACAGTTAGAAAGAACAAGCCTGAGCTCCCCCCTGCACTCCTCGAAACAAGGGGGAGACAGGCCTTCTCATCAAAGTTTTGACTTCACCCCCACCACCACTCTAGTTTCTTACCTCCCAAAGAGGAACAAGAATGTGGTCCTCCTGAGGACACTGCACAAAACGGCTGAGATCAGTGATAGTGAGGACAGGATGCCAGCCATCATCCTGGACTACAACCACAACAAAGGAGGCGTGGACAACTTGGACAAGGTGGTTGGAACTTACAGCTGTAGGAGGATGACTGCCCACTGGCCCCTGGTCATCACTTGTGTGTATAAGGTAGTAGTTGTGGAATTGTTAGGTTAAATTACTTGTTGGTTATTACTGCATTGTCGGAACTAGATGCACAAGCATTTCGCTACACTCGCATTAACATCTGCTAACCATGTGTATGTGACAAATAAAATTTGATTTGATTTGATCTTCCAAAACAAAACCCAGATATTCACAAAGTTTGTGATGAATGACAGGTTGTTTCTTGATGCACAATAGATTTGGGGTTCTAAATTCAATTAAGCTGCTTTATTTTAGGGGTTTAATGAAGGCGGGTCAATTTTTACAGAATGTTAGGCCTACACAAGGGTAAAGTAAAAACTGTAACTAGGCCACTCAGGAACATTCAATGTTATCTTGGTTAATGTAACGTTCTGCTTCCAACTCACACCATCAAACACATAGATCCCCTGAACGAAGCTCACTCTCCAGATCCCAAGTACCTCAATTCTAATCACCTGTTCACACACCTGTATGTCATTATCACACACTATTTAGTTCAGTTCTTTGCACCCCACGACTGTGAGGTATTGTTTGTTTTGTGAAGCACGTCTTTCAGAGCTTTGGTTTTCTTGTGATTTACTCCTCTCGTGTATGATAGTTTTGGCCTGCCTCACTAACGGCACCTTTAGCCTATCGGATTTCCTGTTATCTACCTATTGCCTGATCTCCTGGACTACGTTACTAGCCTTTTCTCTGCCTGTACAGGATGTCCTGTTATCTACCTATTGCCTGATCTCCTGGACTACGTTACTAGTCTTTTCCCTGCCTGTACTGTTGCTCTTTGGACCCCCTGTGTATGATCTTCTGCCTGCCCCTGGACCCAGCTACCTGCCTCCTCCTGTGGTCCTTTGCAATAAACAACTGCTGCGCCCTGCGCTTGAAACCAGCTCTGTCTCCCCTCGTGTTCATTACAGTAAGCACCTCCAGTGTAGATTTGGCCGTGTGTTTAAGGTTTTTGTCCTGCTGAAAGGTGAATTTTTCTCCTAGTGTCTGTTGGAAAGCAGACTGAACCATGTTTTCCTCTAGTCCTTGTCTTTGACAAGCATACCCATAACATGATGCAGCAAGTAGCTTCTAGCTTGCTTTTTCTGTTGCGGAGTAGCAGTGCAGTAGCTTCTAGCTTACTGTTTCTATTTTGCAGTAGCTTCTAGCTTGTTGTTTCTATGTTACAGAGTAGCAGTGCAGTAGCTTCTAGCTTGTTGTTTCTATGTTACAGAGTAGCAGTGCAGTAGCTTCTAGCTTGTTGTTTCTATGTTACAGAGTAGCAGTAGCTTCTAGCTTGTTTCTATGTTAGAGTAGCAGTGCAGTAGCTTCTAGCTTGTTGTTACAGAGTAGCAGTGCAGTAGCTTCTAGCTTGTTGTTTCTATGTTACAGAGTAGCAGTGCAGTAGCTTCTAGCTTGTTGTTTCTATGTTACAGAGTAGCAGTGCAGTAGCTTCTAGCTTGTTGTTTCTATGTTACAGAGTAGCTTCTAGCTTGTTTCTATGTTAGAGTAGCAGTGCAGTAGCTTCTAGCTTGTTGTTACAGAGTAGCAGTGCAGTAGCTTCTAGCTTGTTGTTTCTATGTTGCAGAGTAGCAGTGCAGTAGCTTCTAGCTTGTTGTTTCTATGTTGCAGAGTAGCAGTGCAGTAGCTTCTAGCTTGTTGTTTCTATGTTGCAGAGTAGAGCTGTTAAAAGGGGCTCTCACAGGCGACTGACCTTATAGCGTCAATCAGAAAAGTCTTTACTGCGTCTGCTGCTCAAGATTAGAAAACCCGGTTAGGACAGACAGGATGATGGTGATTCTCCTAAAGAAAGAGAGTAGGGATGATTAAAGGTAAAGGTCTATAACTAGTATATGAAAATATCCTGCTGTAGTTGTCAAAGTATAGCGACAAATATCACACTGATTCACAATATCAGAGGCAAAGTGTGAAATAACTGTGTATAAGCATGGCTTCTCCCCCAGCTCATGTTAACAGGGTCATAGTGACCATATTCCATCTATAAAATGAATGATGCACGTTGTAGTGAGGAATCACAATAGAAGCATCCTCCTCCACATCAGGGTAAGTCGTTATGTCGCCCTGGGGAAATGCCACAGCAACGCCAACAACAACAGGCTCAAACACACGCACACATTTGGTTGCTTGGAAGTTGTAGGAACATACGTTTTGTGTTTCCCATTAGTTCTGGGAAGCCCGGTTTCCTGACGGCTAAAACGGAATGTCATTTTAAAACGTTCTGAGAATGGAAGAGAAAATTTCACATGTTCTGAGAACATACATTTTTTAAGGTGCAGGAAGGTTCTGAGAATCTTTTACTATGGTTGCAGGGTGGTTCTGAGAACGTTTTACTATGGTTGCAGCGAGGTTCTGAGCGTTTTACTATGGTTCCAGGGAGGTTCTGAGAACGTTTTACTCTGGTTACAGGTAGGTTCTGTGAACGTTTTACTAATGTTCCAGGGTGGTTCTGAGAACGTTTTACTCTGGTTCCAGGGAGGTTCTGAGCACATTTTACTCTGGTTCCAGGGAGGTTCTGAGAACGTTTTACTATGGTTCCAGGGAGGTTCTGAGAACGTTTTACTATGGTTCCAGGGAGGTTCTGAGAACGTTTTACTCTGGTTCCAGGGAGGTTCTGAGAACGTTTTACTATGGTTCCAGGGAGGTTCTGAGAACGTTTTACTATGGTTCCAGGGAGGTTCTGAGAACGTTTTACTATGGTTCCAGGGAGGTTCTGAGAACGTTTTACTATGGTTCCAGGGAGGTTCTGAGAACGTTTTACTATGGTACCAGTGAGGTTCTGAGAATCTTTTACTATGCTTGCAGCGAAGTTCTGAGAACCTTTTACTCTGGTTACAGGTAGGTTCTGTGAGCGTTTTACTAATGTTCCAGGGTGGTTCTGAGAACGTTTTACTCTGGTTCCAGTGAGGTTCTGAGAACATTTTACTATGGTTCCAGGGAGGTTCTGAGAACGTTTTACTATGGTTCCAGGGAGGTTCTGAGAACGTTTTACTATGGTTCCAGGGAGGTTCTGAGGACGTTTTACTATGGTTCCAGGGAGGTTCTGAGGACGTTTTACTATGGTTCTGAGGACGTTTTACTATGGTTCTGAGGACGTTTTACTATGGTTCTGGGGACGTTTTACTATGGTTCCAGGGAGGTTCTGAGAACGTTTTACTATGGTTCCAGGGAGGTTCTGAGAACGTTTTACTATGGTTCCAGGGAGGTTCTGAGAACGTTTTACTATGGTTCCAGGGAGGTTCTGAGGACGTTTTACTATGGTTCTGAGGACGTTTTACTATGGTTCCAGGGAGGTTCTGATAATTTTTTACTCTGGTTTGTTGAAAGGTTTCCTAGGAGGTTTGTTTTTTTTTGGACTCCAAGCACTGACACATGGGCATTCATCTGCTTAGGCATTAATCATACAAACACTGCTTTTTATTTGTGGCACTCATATGGCAGGCAAAAACCTGAGAGAAAATCCAACCAGGAAGTGGGAAATCTGAGGTTTGTAGGTTTTTAAACTCATCGCCTATCAAATACACAGTGGAATATGGGTCATGATGCACTTCCTAAGGCTTCCACTAGATGTCAACATTCTTTAGAACCTTGCCTGATGCTTCTACTGTAAAGTGGGGGCGAATGAGAGGGGATTGAGTAAGGTCTACCATGAGCTGAACATGCGCTGACCATGCGCGTTCACGTGAGAGCGAGCTCTGTTCCATCGCCCTTCTGTTCCATCGCCCTTCTGTTCCATCGCCCTTCTGTTCCATCGCCCTTCTGAAGACAAAGGAATATTCCGGTTGGAACATTATTGAAGATTTATGATAAAAACATCCTAAAGATTGATTCAATACATGTTTCTACTGACTGTTACGGAACTTTTTGACATTTCGTCTGCTTTTATTGAACGCGCTTCGTGACTTTGGATTTGTTTACCAAACGCGCTAACAAAAGTAGCTATTTGGACATAAATGATGGACATTACTGAACAAATCAAACATTTAATGTGGAACTGGGATTCCTGGGAGTGCATTCTGATGAAGATCATCAAAGGTAAATGAATATTTATAATGTTATTTCTGACTTCTGTTGGCTGTGTTTTTCTGTGATTTGGCGGTGACCTAACATAATCGTTTGTGGTGCTTTCGTTGTAAAGCCTTTTTGAAATCGGACACTGTGGTGGGATTAACAACAAGATTACCTTTAAAATGGTATAAGACACTTGTATGTTTGAGGAATTTTTGTTATGAGATGACTGTTTGAATTTGGCGCCCTGCACTTTCACTGGCTGTTGTCATATCGATCCCGTCAACGGGATTGCAGCCCTAGAAAGTTAAGATCAGATCAGTAGTGGGCGCAGCCAACACAGCTGTATGTGGCCAAGTAGTGGGCGCAGTCAACACACCTGTATGTGGCCAAGTAGTGGGCGCAGCCAACACACCTGTATGTGGCCAAGTAGTGGGCTCAGCCAACACACCTGTATGTGGGCACAGCCAACACACCTGTATGTGACCAAGTAGTGGGCACAGCCAACACACCTGTATGTGGCCAAGTAGTGGGCGCAGCCAACACACCTGGACGTGGCCAAGTAGTGGGCGCAGCCAACACACCTGTATGTGACCAAGTAGTGGGCGCAGCCAACACACCTGTATGTGGCCAAGTAGTGGGCGCAGCCAACACACCTGGACGTGGCCAAGTAGTGGGCGCAGCCATTACACCTGTATGTGGCCAAGTAGTGGGCGCAGCCATTACACCTGTATGTGGCCAAGTAGTGGGCGCAGCCAACACACCTGGATGTGGCCAAGTAGTGGGCGCAGCCAACACACCTGGATGTGGCCAAGTAGTGGGCGCAGCCAACACACCTGGATGTGGCCAAGTAGTGGGCGCAGCCAACACACCTGGATGTGGCCAAGTAGTGGGCGCAGCCAACACACCTGTATGTGGCCAAGTAGTGGGCACAGCCAACACACCTGAACATACTAGTACTAACATACCTGACTAACATATACTAGTACTAACATATATTAACATACCTGAACAAGATAGCGTTCCCTCCAGATGTAAAACAGGAAATTACAAACTTTTGCGAGATAATTTGACATATAGAATTGTTTTATGATAGTCATACTATGGAACACTTATTTTGAATTTGAGTATTAAAAAAAAAATATGAAAAGATTATTTGATAAATATAGAATTAGTCTTTTACTACTATAGCCCAGAGAAACACATAGAATAACACATTCATAAATGGCAAAAAAAAATATATCCTACATCCAAGAGCTATAAGAAATCTCAGGAAATATATATATATATATTACACCTATAGTAGCTGAACACACTTAAAGATAGAGAGAGTTTTGCTGGACAATGAGAACGGAATGTATATGTTTTTAAATAACATTCTTAGAATGTTCTCTGAACGTTCCTTAACTTTTCTTGTGGGTTTCATGAAAACATGACTTTAATAAATAGAAGCGTGGGGGAAGCAGTAGAAAACGTATGCTGAACTACTGCAATTCCAATAAACATATGGTTCTCCGAACATTACAGTTGAAGTCGGGAAGTTTACATACACTTTAGCCAAATACATTTAAACTCAGTTTTTCACAATTCCTGACATTTAATCCTATTTAAAATTCCCCTGTCTTAGGTCAGTTAAGATCACCATTTTATTTTTAAGAATGTGAAATGTCAGAATAAAAGCAGAGAGAATTATTTATTTCAGCTTTTTTTTTTTTTCATCACATTCCCAGTGGGGTCAGAAGTTTACATACACTCAATCAGTATTTGGTAGCTTAGTTTTTAAATTGTTTAACTTGGGTCAAATGTTACGGGTAGCCTTCCACAAGCTTCACACAATAAGTTGGGTGAATTTTGCCCGATTCCTCCTGACAGAGCTGGTGTAACTGAGTCAGGTTTTTAGGCCTCCTTGCTCGCACATGCCTTTTCAGTTCTGGCCACACATTTTCAATAGGATTGAGGTCAGGGCTTTGTGATGGCCACTCCAATACCTTGACTTTGTTGTCCTGAAGCCATTTACCACAATTGTGGAAGTATACTTGGGGTCATTGTCCATTTGAAAGACCCATTTGCGACCAAGCTTTAACTTCCTGACTGATGTCTTGAGATGTTGCTTCAATATATCCACATAATTTTCCATCCTCATGACGCCATCTGTTTTGTGAAGTGTACCACTCCCCCCTGCAGCAAAGCACCCCCACAACATGATGCTGCCACCCCCGTGCTTCACGGTTGGGATGGTGTTCTTCAGCTTGGAAGCCTCCCCCTTTTTCCTCCAAACATAACGATGGTCATTATGGCCAAACAGTTCTATTTTTTTTCATCAGACAAGAGGACATTTCTCCAAAAAGCAATATCTTTGTCCCCATGTGCAGTTGCAAACTGTAGTCTGGCTTTTTTATAGCGGTTTTGGAGCAGTGGCTTCTTCATTGCTGCGTGGCCTTTCAGGTTATGTCGATATAGGACTCGTTTTACTGTGGATATAGATACTTTTGTACCTGTTTCCTCCAGCATCTTCACAAGGTCCTTTGTTGTTGTTCTGGGGTTGATTTGCACTTTTCAAACCAAAGTACGTTCATCGCTAGGAGACAGAACGCGTCTCCTTTCTGAGCAGTATGACGGCTGCGTGGTCCCATGGCGTTTATACTAGCGTACTATTGTTTGTACAGTGTGCGTGTGCTCAAACACACATGCATGTGGGGGTCTGGGAGAGGAAGTGTGTCCATCTGATAAAAGGGCATGTGTCTGAACTCAATTTTATACACTAATTGTAGTCTCACCCATTTTTATCTAATGACAGGTCATTTTTGACCCGGGAACATCACAGGTGTAAAAAAGTTAAATTAAACACCTAAAATGTTATGAAAATAATCCAAATGTATTTTGTGTGTTCAGATGCCCTGTGTGGACAAAGTCATGGATCCTTATGACAATCAGATTAAATGAACTACATTTTTCAGAGAGAAAACGTGTAAATCGGTCTAATTCGACCGGAATAATGCCCGAGGTGCTGGTGTTTGGAGGATATATTAGCACGGGTGTTAGGCCCGAGGCGCTGATGTTTGGAGGATATATTAGCACGGGTGTTAGGCCCGAGGCGCTGATGTTTGGAGGATATATTGGCACGGGTGTTAGGCCCGAGGCGCTGGTGTTTGGAGGATATATTAGCACGGGTGTTGTTAGGTCCGAGGAGCTGGTGTTTGGAGGATATATTAGCACGGGTGTTTTTAGGCCCGAGGAGCTGGTGTTTGGAGGATATATTAGCACGGGTGTTTTTAGGTCCGAGAAGCTGGTGTTTGGAGGATATATTGGCACGGGTGTTTTTAGGTCCGAGAAGCTGGTGTTTGGAGGATATATTAGCACGGGTGTTGTTAGGCCCGAGGAGCTGGTGTTTGGAGGATATATTGGCACGGGTGTTGTTAGGCCCGAGGAGCTGGTGTTTGGAGGATATATTAGCACGGGTGTTGTTAGGCCCGAGGAGCTGGTGTTTGGAGGATATATTGGCACGGGTGTTGTTAGGCCCGAGGAGCTGGTGTTTGGAGGATATATTGGCACGGGTGTTGTTAGGCCCGAGAAGCTGGTGTTTGTAGGATATATTAGCACGGGTGTTGTTAGGTCCGAGGAGCTGGTGTTTGGAGGATATATTGGTACGGGTGTTGTTAGGTCCGAGGAGCTGGTGTTTGTAGGATATATTGGCACGGGTGTTGTTAGGTCCGAGGCGCTGGTGAGGGCCGGCAAACTGTTCCAATATATCCTCCAAACAAAGGCTTCTCGGGCATCATCACTTTTATAAAACGGGTTAACAACACATTCAAATAATGATTGATGTATTTTCAGTAAAAAGTGTATTTTGATGAATTTATTCATACTATTTTATCCTTCCACTAGATATAGTTCCGACACAAATCTAGGGTTGCTACCCAAGTGGCTGGTCGTTCGTTCTATCGCTTCGGTTGCCAAGAGACGTGACCCAGTTGTTCATTGTTTTTGTTCTGTATCTATGGGCGTGACCCAGTTGTTCAGTATTTATGTGCTGTATCTATGGGCGTGACCCAGTTGTTCAGTATTTATGTGCTGTATCTATGGGCGTGACCCAGTTGTTTGCTCTAAATGTTCCATTGAAATATCGGCTGACAACGTTCTTATCCCTTGCTAGCTAGCCAGCTAGCCAACTACGACTAACTTACAGTCACGTCAAACAGTGCAGCCAGAATAACAATGAAGTAGTTGCATTTGCATTTGTCTAAGCTGTTTTCTAGTGACATTTATTTAGATACGTCCATAACAATGAGCTAATGAGGCACGATTTCACG
Organism: Salvelinus fontinalis; assembly: GCF_029448725.1. Taxonomy (NCBI): domain Eukaryota; kingdom Metazoa; phylum Chordata; class Actinopteri; order Salmoniformes; family Salmonidae; genus Salvelinus; species Salvelinus fontinalis. The sequence continues at coordinate 79,214 of NW_026600724.1, read as the reverse complement.
ATTTTGCACAGTCAGATGGAACAGAGTAAATAGGCATTTTAACGTCATACATTTAGCCGGTGGTAACTTGTGGAATAGACACTGGCTGGAATATGGTTTTAACCAATCAACATTGAGGATTACACCCACCTGTTGTATAAATGAATAATAACCATAGGACAACCACGCTCTCACCAAGCTCTAAGAAACATATGGTTCTCAGAACGTTGTGTGCTAGCTGGGTCTTGTCCTAATTACATGTTGGACGAACAAACACACCAGCCTCCCGTTGCATCAGAAAGCACCATCGGCTTGGCAGAGTGGCGTTCAGAACCAGCTAGCCCTTATGGTAAATGGAAACCTATTCCTTCTTTCTCTGGACTGACAGCCGTGCAGGCGTACTTCTCTGGACAAACACACACACACACACACACACACACACACACACACACACACACACACACACACACACACACACACACACACACACACACACACACACACACACTCTGCCTCTTTGTGCTAATGCCTCCATTCTGTTCTGTCTGTATCTGTTGAGAACAGGTGTGGGACCTTGTTCAGCTGCTGCATTCAGCTGTAGGTACAGGTGGGTGGGCGCTGGCTGGCCACTCCGATCGCAACGCTGTGCTCCATCCACCCAAGATCTTCCAGGAGTCTCCATCTGTCTTCCCCCACACCTCCCCTGCGCCTCCCCTACACCTCCTCTGCTCCTCCCCCGGTCCTCCCCCACGCCTCCCCCCGGGACTCCCTCATGTCTCCCCCACTCCTCCCCTGCGCCTCTGCCACTCCTCCCCCTCTCCTTCTCCGCTTCCTTTGCCACGTGGCAGGCGTCCCTCGCCGAGTCTGGTCCATTCTTCGTCCCGCGTTGCTCACGCCTGCTCGCCACTACACACTGTGCCTGTTGTCTCGCAACAATGAGGCTGAGAATAGCTGCAACCATAATCCTTTGCTGTACAGAGTTTTTGGCGAGGGCTTATGCCAAGTACAAATTGGTTATTATTCCGCTGTAATGTAACAAACACACTCCAACTGGAAATGTGAAATGTACCTCAGATCCTGTACATTTCCTGGTTTGATGGTAACTGACTTCTTCCTGTTGTCCTCTTCCTGTTGTCCTCTCATCGACTGAGTGTTGTCCTCTCATCGACTGAGTGTTGTCCTCTCATCGACTGAGTGTTGTCCTCTTCCTGTTGTCCTCTCATCGACTGAGTGTTGTCCTCTTCATGTTGTCCTCTCATCGACTGAGTGTTGTCCTCTTCCTGTTGTCCTCTCATCGACTGAGTGATGTCCTCTTCCTGTTGTCCTCTCATCGACTGAGTGTTGTCCTCTTCCTGTTGTCCTCTCATCGACTGAGTGTTGTCCACTTCCTGTTGTCCTCTTATCGACTGAGTGTTGTCCTCTCATCGACTGAGTGTTGTCCTCTCATCGACTGAGTGTTGTCCTCTCATCGACTGAGTGTTGTCCTCTTCATATTGTCCTCTCATCGACTGAGTGTTGTCCTCTTCCTGTTGTCCTCTCATCGACTGAGTGTTGTCCACTTCCTGTTGTCCTCTTATCGACTGAGTGTTGTCCTCTCATCGACTGAGTGTTGTCCTCTCATCGACTGAGTGTTGTCCTCTTCATATTGTCCTCTCATCGACTGAGTGTTGTCCTCTCATCGACTGAGTGTTGTCCTCTTCATATTGTCCTCTCATTGACTGAGTGTTGTCTTCTTCATGTTGTCCTCTCATCGACTGAGTGTTGTCCTCTTCCTGTTGTCCTCTCATCGACTGAGTGTTGTCCTCTTCATGTTGTCCTCTCATCGACTGAGTGTTGTCCTCTTCCTGTTGTCCTCTCATCGACTGAGTGTTGTCCTCTCATCGACTGAGTGTTGTCCTCTTATCGACTGAGTGTTGTCCTCTTATCGACTGAGTGTTGTCCTCTCATTGACTGAGTGTTGTCCTCTTCCTGTTGTCCTCTCATCGACTGAGTGTTGTCCTCTTCATGTTGTCCTCTCATCGACTGAGTGTTGTCCTCTTCCTGTTGTCCTCTCATCGACTGAGTGTTGTCCTCTCATCGACTGAGTGTTGTCCTCTTCATATTGTCCTCTCATTGACTGAGTGTTGTCTTCTTCATGTTGTCCTCTCATCGACTGAGTGTTGTCCTCTTCCTGTTGTCCTCTCATTGACTGAGTGTTGTCCTCTTCCTGTTGTCCTCTCATCGACTGAGTGTTGTCCTCTCATTGACTGAGTGTTGTCTTCTTCATGTTGTCCTCTCATCGACTGAGTGTTGTCCTCTTCCTGTTGTCCTCTCATTGACTGAGTGTTGTCCTCTTCCTGTTGTCCTCTCATCGACTGAGTGTTGTCCTCTCATTGACTGAGTGTTGTCCTCTTCCTGTTGTCCTCTCATCGACTGAGTGTTGTCCTCTCATCGACTGAGTGTTGTCCTCTTCATGTTGTCCTCTCATTGACTGAGTGTTGTCCTCTTCCTGTTGTCCTCTCATCGACTGAGTGTTGTCCTCTTCATGTTGTCCTCTCATTGACTGAGTGTTGTCCTCTTCATGTTGTCCTCTCATCGACTGAGTGTTGTCCTCTTCCTGTTGTCCTCTCATCGACTGAGTGTTGTCCTCTCATCGACTGAGTGTTGTCCTCTTATCGACTGAGTGTTGTCCTCTCATCGACTGAGTGTTGTCCTCTTCATGTTGTCCTCTCATTGACTGAGTGTTGTCCTCTTCCTGTTGTCCTCTCATCGACTGAGTGTTGTCCTCTTCATGTTGTCCTCTCATTGACTGAGTGTTGTCCTCTTCATGTTGTCCTCTCATTGACTGAGTGTTGTCCTCTTCCTGTTGTCCTCTTATCGACTGAGTGTTGTCCTCTTCCTGTTGTCCTCTTATCGACTGAGTGTTGTCCTCTTCCTGTTGTCCTCTCATTGACTGAGTGTTGTCCTCTTCCTGTTGTCCTCTCATCGACGGAGTGTTGTCCTCTTCCTGTTGTCCTCTTATCGACTGAGTGTTGTCCTCTTCATGTTGTCCTCTCATCGACTGAGTGTTGTCCTCTTCCTGTTGTCCTCTTATCGACTGAATGTTGTCCTCTTCATGTTGTCCTCTCATTGACTGAGTGTTGTCCTCTTCATGTTGTCCTCTAATCGACTGAGTGTTGTCCTCTTCATATTGTCCTCTCATTGACTGAGTGTTGTCCTCTCATCGACTGAGTGTTGTCCTCTTCATGTTGTCCTCTCATTGACTGAGTGTTGTCCTCTTCATGTTGTCCTCTCATCGACTGAGTGTTGTCTTGTCTTCTTCATGTTGTCCTCTCATCGACTGAGTGTTGTCCTCTTCCTGTTGTCCTCTCATCGACTGAGTGTTGTCCTCTCATCGACTGAGTGTTGTCTTGTCCTCTTCCTGTTGTCCTCTCATCGACTGAGTGTTGTCTTGTCCTCTTCATGTTGTCCTCTCATCGACTGAGTGTTGTCCTCTCATCGACTGAGTGTTGTCTTGTCCTCTTCATGTTGTCCTCTCATCGACTGAGTGTTGTCCTCTCATCGACTGAGTGTTGTCTTGTCCTCTTCATGTTGTCCTCTCATCGACTGAGTATTTCAGCGGAGGCCGAGACCTCACCCTTATTTATTATATATTGTGTGGGGGGGGGTGGGGGGGACTCAGTCGGGGTCTCACCTGAACATTCTAGCAGTTTTTATTGTCATGTCAGCTGCTTTTCTTTACATCGATAAATGAGTATAGCGGCCAACCGAATTTACCGACCGAATTACCGACCGCTTAGGGCCCCCAGAAGGCAGGGCCGGCCTTGACTGCATGTGTGGGTATGGATGTGCATACGACGACCCATGAGCCACTGCTCGTCCAGTCCAGAAACAGGCCCCGTCCATACACCAACATCATCCAGTAAGTGTCCGAAGGGGTAGCTATAAACCAGCCTTAGTGGAGAAGAGGAGCGTGTTGGTTTGTTTGTCCAGGAAGGTGATGAGACAGTGTGGAAACAGGAAGTAGATCAGACTACCTAACAGACAACAGTTTCCTTAAGGACAAGACACACCATAGAGAGCAGTAGATCACCCGGCTGGGTGTGGACGAACAGTGGCGGGTCAACGTGTATAATCCTTGGGAAATTAACACAAAACGACGGCTGATGTTCAGCTTTGATCTGGGACCTGCGACTATACAGAAACTACAGATTACCTGACAGACTAGTTCCTAACTGCTGATCTGGGACCTGTGTCCTGGACCAGAGAGTAATAACAAGACATTTGGAAATGACCTGGTTTGTTTGTTCAGCTTATATTCTTTTTAATACCTCAAATACATCTCAGATCAGCTTGATGTGGAAAGGAATCAGAGTTGATGTAGCCTACTTACCTGACAGAATCCTACCTCGTCTGAATAAGCAGCCATAACCTCAGTTTATATGGTATTACCCACTCAGATTTGACCTTTATACAGTTTACTTTCCGTCAGTCAGATCAAAATGTTAGGTGTTAGTCAGCTCATGCTTTTTATTTGGTTTTGTGGACCGAGAAGTTGTAGTGTTGTTGTAGTCAGAGTACTGTGGACAGAGAGGATGGGATGTTATTTTAGTCAGAGTACTGTGGAGTGTGTAGTTGTAGTGTTATTTTAGTCAGAGTACTGTGGAGTGTGTAGTTGTAGTGTTATTTTAGTCAGAGTACTGTGGAGTGTGTAGTTGTAGTGTTATTTTAGTCAGAGTACTGTGGAGTGTGTAGTTGTAGTGTTATTTTAGTCAGAGTATTGTGGAGTGTGTAGTTGTAGTGTTATTTTAGTCAGAGTACTGTGGAGTGTGTAGTTGTAGTGTTATTTTAGTCAGAGTATTGTGGAGTGTGTAGTTGTAGTGTTATTTTAGTCAGAGTACTGTGGAGTGTGTAGTTGTAGTGTTATTTTAGTCAGAATACTGTGGAGTGTGTAGTTGTAGTGTTATTTTAGTCAGAGTACTGTGGAGTGTGTAGTTGTAGTGTTATTTTAGTCAGAGTACTGTGGAGTGTGTAGTTGTAGTGTTATTTTAGTCAGAGTACTGTGGAGTGTGTAGTTGTAGTGTTATTTTAGTCAGAGTACTGTGGAGTGTGTAGTTGTAGTGTTATTTTAGTCAGAGTACTGTGGAGTGTGTAGTTGTAGTGTTATTTTAGTCAGAGTACTGTGGAGTGTGTAGTTGTAGTGTTATTTTAGTCAGAGTACTGTGGAGTGTGTAGTTGTAGTGTTATTTTAGTCAGAGTACTGTGGAGTGTGTAGTTGTAGTGTTATTTTAGTCAGAGTACTGTGGAGTGTGTAGTTGTAGTGTTATTTTAGTCAGAGTACTGTGGAGTGTGTAGTTGTAGTGTTATTTTAGTCAGAGTACTGTGGAGTGTGTAGTAGTAGTGTTATTTTAGTCAGAGTACTGTGGAGTGTGTAGTAGTAGTGTTATTTTAGTCAGAGTACTGTGGAGTGTGTAGTAGTAGTGTTATTTTAGTCAGAGTACTGTGGAGTGTGTAGTTGTAGTGTTATTTTAGTCAGAGTACTGTGGACAGAGAGGTTGTAGTGTTATTGTAGTCAGAGTACTGTGGAGTGTGTAGTTGTAGTGTTATTTTAGTCAGAGTACTGTGGAGTGTGTAGTTGTAGTGTTATTTTAGTCAGAGTACTGTGGAGTGTGTAGTTGTAGTGTTATTTTAGTCAGAGTACTGTGGAGTGTGTAGTTGTAGTGTTATTTTAGTCAGAGTACTGTGGAGTGTGTAGTTGTAGTGTTATTTTAGTCAGAGTACTGTGGAGTGTGTAGTTGTAGTGTTATTTTAGTCAGAGTACTGTGGAGTGTGTAGTTGTAGTGTTATTTTAGTCAGAGTACTGTGGAGTGTGTAGTTGTAGTGTTATTTTAGTCAGAGTACTGTGGAGTGTGTAGTTGTAGTGTTATTTTAGTCAGAGTACTGTGGAGTGTGTAGTTGTAGTGTTATTTTAGTCAGAGTACTGTGGAGTGTGTAGTTGTAGTGTTATTTTAGTCAGAGTACTGTGGACAGAGAGGCTGTAGTGTTATTTTAGTCAGAGTACTGTGGAGTGTGTAGTTGTAGTGTTATTTTAGTCAGAGTACTGTGGAGTGTGTAGTTGTAGTGTTATTTTAGTCAGAGTACTGTGGACAGAGAGGCTGTAGTGTTATTTTAGTCAGAGTACTGTGGAGTGTGTAGTTGTAGTGTTATTTTAGTCAGAGTACTGTGGAGTGTGTAGTTGTAGTGTTATTTTAGTCAGAGTACTGTGGAGTGTGTAGTTGTAGTGTTATTTTAGTCAGAGTACTGTGGACAGAGAGGCTGTAGTGTTATTTTAGTCAGAGTACTGTGGAGTGTGTAGTTGTAGTGTTATTTTAGTCAGAGTACTGTGGAGTGTGTAGTTGTAGTGTTATTTTAGTCAGAGTACTGTGGAGTGTGTAGTTGTAGTGTTATTTTAGTCAGAGTACTGTGGAGTGTGTAGTTGTAGTGTTATTTAGTCAGAGTACTGTGGAGTGTATAGGTGTAGTGTTATTTTAGTCAGAGTACTGTGGAGTGTAGAGGTGTAGTGTTATTTTAGTCAGAGTACTGTGGAGTGTGTAGTTGTAGTGTTATTTTAGTCAGAGTACTGTGGAGTGTGTAGTTGTAGTGTTATTTTAGTCAGAGTACTGTGGAGTGTGTAGTTGTAGTGTTATTTTAGTCAGAGTACTGTGGAGTGTAGAGGTGTGTAGTGTATATCAGAAACATGTACCGGGAAGGAAAGTCCTAACTGGAGACTTACCAATAAGTGTTGTGGTCTTGGAAGAAGATACTTCATTGCAGAGGTTCAAACTGTGTGTGTGTGTGTGTGTGTGTGTGTGTGTGTGTGTGTGTGTGTGTGTGTGTGTGTGTGTGTGTGTGTGTGTGTGTGTGTGTGTGTGTGTGTGTGTGTGTGTGTGTGCGTGCGTGCGTGCGTGCGTGCGTGCGTGCGTGCGTGCGTGCGTGCGTGCGTGCGTGCGTGCGTGCGTGCGTGCGTGCGTGCGTGCGTGCGTGCGTGCGTGCGTGCGTGCGTGCGTGCGTGCGTGCGTGCGTGCGTGCGTGCGTGCGTGCGTGCGTGCGTGCGTGCGTGCGTGCGTGCGTGCGTGCGTGCGTGCGTGCGTGCGTGCGCGCGTGTGTTCCCCTCTGTTCCCATCTCTTTACTTCTCCAGCCCAGCCAACCCCAAACATCCTGATGCAGAGAGACTCAGGTCTTATCAGTCAGGAAACACCGCTCCACAGCCACATCCTCCCCACTAGGACCACGACTCAACTGCTCCCAGAAAACCACAATGCAGGAAGGCCGAGCCAGACTCTAGGATTTGTCAAAAGCCCCCTGAATTCCTTTTATCGAAACAGAGTGAAGAATTCAGGTAGGGGAAAAAAGAGAGAGAGATACGAGAAAATGAGAAAGGTTAAATAGTAAATGGTGAAGAGAACACAGATTTATTTGTTTATCTATTTACAAAAGGGCTGTATCAGCAAGATAATGTAGGGGGGGTAGGGTGAAGGGGGGTGGGGGGGTAGGGTGAGGGGGGATGGGGGGTGGGGGGTTCCAGTCAGCTTAAAGAAAGGTATCCAGAATAAGACTGCATGGGAAAACAGAGCGATTGAGATGGAGGGAGGTGATGGCTGTTTTACACCAATCCTCTGAACAGGGGAAGAATGAAATAAAGGTGAGACTGGTGGAGAGACTGGTGGAGAGATGTGGAGAGATAGAGTTATAGAGAGAGATGGAGAGAGAGATGGAGAGGGGGAGGGAGAGAGATGTGGAGAGATAGAGAGATGTAGAGAGAGATGGAGAGAGTGGTGGAGAGATAGAGTTATAGACAGAGAGTTGGAGAGAGAGTTGTAGAGAGAGATGGAGAGGGGGAGGGAGAGAGAGATGGAGAGAGAGAGAGAGGTGGAGAGAAAGATGGGGTCAGCAACAGACAGTAGATACGTACCCTAGTGCAGGGGTCAGCAACAGACAGTAGATACGTACCCTAGTGCAGGGGTCAGCAACAGTCAGACACACTTGTATTAAAATTAATCCCAGAACATTGTGTCTTGCTTAGTTTTTGGTCAAAAATGAATGTCAAATCATTAGGAATTTAGTTAAATCTGTTCCAAATAGTAAAAAAAGAGACAAATGTAGTTATTGTTATTTTCATATTCAATCTCTTCTTGGATTTCGTTGTGTTACAGTTGCAGTGTACCCCACCCCCCCCCCCACCCTCCGACCATTTGCAAAAATTGTCACGAGGCTGAATCTAGTTGCCTAGTTAGTTGCTAGTTGCTCAGTGTTAGTCTGTGTCTGTGTGTGGGCATATCCAAGTTACATATACGTCAATATAGAAAGTGGAACTTTATTTAAAATTAATTCACAAACCTAAATCAGCATACAGTAATTATTATTTTCATTGTAAAGATTATGATTATATATTAAGTACTTGAAAAGAAGAAAGTATATAAGATATTTTTTCTTCATGCTATTTCCTTTCGTCTCAAAATGACGCTGTATTTCCTTTCTAGTACACTCGTTTTGACAAGAGCCCTGTTGTACCTGGTCAAAAGTAGTGCCCTGTATAGGGACTAGAGTGCCATTTTGAGACGCGACCCAAAACCATGTGGTCTGCGATAACTGCATAAGAAGTGACCATCTAAATACACACTACTTGAGGTAAATAAAAACGGCAACTAATGTCGGGTAACAAATAATACAAACAGAAAGAATTCATAATAACAGCAGTACAATTAAAGCATTTAGTTGAACCATCAAAGTGCTTCAATAAGACAGCATCTGTACAACACGCTATACAACAACACGTTAAGACAGCTGGACAACGACTGGCAACACGTTAAGACAGCTGGACAACGACTGGCAACACGTTAAGACAACGACTGGCAACACGTTAAGACAACGACTGGCAACACGTTAAGACAACGACTGGCAACACGTTAAGACAACGACTGGCAACACGTTAAGACAACGACTGGCAACACGTTAAGACAACGACTGGCAACACGTTAAGACAGCTGGACAACGACTGCGCCAACCGACCGGCTGCTATTCAGTTCTGGAAATAGACAGACAGAAGCGATGAACTAGTCGATCTATTTGAGCATCCCTGAGGTGTCCTTCAATCCTCTCTCTCTTTCTCTCATTTATACCCTCTTGTTTCTTTCCTTGGCCCCAAACAATCATCTTGCTATATGATTGGTCCTGGTTTCCCCCAACCCATCTTCAGCCTACCAGGAGTCATAGGTATCAAGCGTCTCAAAGTTTTTTTCCTTATAGATCACAATTTAATAAGATTACACGGATATAGACACCTGATCCTAGATCAACAGTCCTACTCTGAGACGCGTGACACATTATGGCGCCCAGGTCAGTCTCCAGGTGTGATGACGGGAGCTGTCGGTGTCGCCACGGTGACCAGGTAACTCGACGACCCCGTCTAAGAGACGCCGTAGTTGTTGTAGTACGCTGCCGTGGCGTCCGCTAACACGGAGATCAGGCTGGTTTCCGCGACAACGCTGCTCCCAGACGTCACCTGAATGTGACCCGTCACAGTCATTCCTCCGCCGTGTTCAGAGTGGAATACCCCTATCCCCGCTGCCGCCGCACCTGCCGCGGTCGAATTCAGGTACTGGTCGAACTCATCACGGTCGACCTCCCCTAGAAGCTCTACCTGACTCAGCTGGTCCAGTGTCTCCAGTTGACCGCGGTTCTGGTCATGGTTCTGCTCTGGAGGAGGAGAGAGCTGACCCAGGTGGTGCTGGTGGTGGTGACCCGGGGAGTGGTGCCCCAAGTGGGAGTGATGGTGGGGCTGGAGGCCTGGGTGGACCTGGAGCTGGGAGGACCATGAGGATGGGCTGTAGTAGGACAGAGGATGCCCAGGGATGAGGCCTCCGGACTGAGCCTGGGACATGTGGGAGAGGTGGGCTAGGTGGGAGTGGGAGCCACAGTGGATGGGAGTCTGTGTCTGGGTGTAGTCAGGGTGGTAAGGCGGAGGACTCAGGCCCATGTGACCTCCACCACCACCTCCACCTCCGGGGGCCTGACCCTGACGCTGGTGCTGGTGGCGCTCCTCTGAGACGGATGAAGAGGAGGAAGAAGAGGAGGGGTAGTAGGAGGGGTAGTCGTGGTCCAAGGCCGTATCCAGAGGGGACATCTCAGGCGGGGTAGGGAGGCCGTAGGGGTAGGTGCTGCTGGACGGTACATCTCTTAAGGATCTAACCGGGCTGAGGGAAGAGCGTGATGAAAACCCACCATCCCCTTCTTTATCCAAACCCAGAGGGAGACAGAGGCTCCGGGAGTCAGTTAGGGCATTCTGATCCGGCCCCCCCAGGCTGCTCAGTAGGAACCCGGGGTCCACACGCTTACAGATGCGCTTCAGCTGCTTCTTGCGACGAGGGCGATACTTGTAGTTGGGGTAGTCCTGCATGTGCTGCACGCGCAGCCTCTCGGCCTCCTCCACGTAGGGACGTTTCTGAAGAGGGGTCAGGGCCTTCCACGACTTGCCTGGGGAGAAAGAACAAGAAACAGGACTAGTTTAATTGTCCACTATAATCATTTATTTCTCGTTAACTTTTTTTGTAAGGCCGTATACAGAAATAGTTTATGGAGGAAAAACAATGTAACAGTACTTATGTTGTTATTATTATTATATTTTTTATCATATTATTATATTGTATTAGTTGACTGAAACATTGGTGTGGGATACAAAGAAACAGAATATCAGTTTATCGTCCATAATAAAAAACGTATAATGTTGTATGTGTATTATGTCTTTAGATCACCAGTGTGCTGGAGTTTCTACCTTTTAAAAAATATATATTTTATCAATAAAGAAACACTTATTTTCTTGCTTGTGTTCCGTGGAATATTCGTTTTTAAGGATATATAGAGCAATAGCGCACAATATTAAAATGTTACAAAGTGTTGCGTTGACATTACTTATGATTACATATTTATTACATTCAAAATGACAAGCAACTGCCAAATATCATTGAAATAATGAATGAATATCTAGCGAGGATTAAAACTACCAAAGGTTGCAATGCCATCACTTTTATAAGTCCCCCATTTCCACATGATGGCTTCGTTGAATGCGTAATCTTCGTTGTAAGAATGGACAAACAATAGCATATCTTTATGGAAAACAGTTTCAATTTCCCCTTCGAGGTGTATATGTAAATGAAAGAATAAACTATGATATCGCTCTCTCTGCCGTGTTGTCTGGATGAACGCATTATATGCTTATATTTACACTGTAAGACGTGGTGCCGTTTATTAAAGAGCAACATAATATGAATCATCATTTATTAATATGAATCACGATCATTTTAACGAAATAATATATTACTGGTATATCAGTTATACCCGAAGGTCAAACCTAATCTTAAATCAAATGCAAATCTTAATTCTGAGCTTTATAAAGTAATCCCCCATAAATTCGATATAAGGAATGGATAGGCCTATGCTTTCTAAATGTAAACAAATTATCACATGTATTTATATTTAACCTCCTAATATAGTTTGACAGTTTCTATATAATTTGTATTGAAATAATACAATAATCCGTAACGGCGCGCTAGCGAGCGCCAGCATGCACGCTGAGATTTATGCTCTAATGCAAGTGGCCCACAGGCCTCCTGATAAACTACTACTACTGGTAGAGAAAGTGCAATGGAATTGATTGCATTTTAATTGAATTTAGCGACGTCCGCTCATGAACTAACTGACACTAGAAGTTTTGGTCAGGTGAGGAGTTATTTTTGTTTTCATTTTAAGGAGATATGGATGATGATCAAAATCGACCCCCCCCCCCACCAAACAAAAAAATACAAAGAAACTATGTTTTTATGTATTGTATTTTCTTTATGTACTTTTAAATACCATAACAGAAACAAACGTTATGATTTGATTTCTCAATTAATTTTGAACAGGTTTCGGCAATTAATAGCTCTGATTTGACATCAACTTTTGGCAGACCATGTGTAGGCCTATAGCATAATAATAATAATACTATTAAGAAGAGGAAGTATAATCCTAATAATAATAATATTATTAAAATATGTAATTATAAAATATGAAATACGTCCGTAAAAATAAACGTGAATCTCACCCAGCATCTTGCTGAGCTCTGCGTTGTGCAGATCTGGGTTTTGGACAGCCAGGCGCTTCCTCTCATCTTTAGCCCAGACCATGAACGCGTTCATGGGCCGTCTGATGCGCGGCTCCGATGCTTTGTCCGCGGGAGTCCTTTGCGAGCCGTGTCCGTCAGGCACGTCCCCATCTCCCGTTGAGCACTCAAAGCTCTCCGGCCAAGACGAGTACACGCTGATAAGTGCGGACATGTTTTCTCCTCACTCTCAGCAAAAGTTCGGTTGAGCTTCACGCTCCTCACGCTCCCGCGGCGCAGTGAAAACTTTTCTCTCTCTAAATTTGACTATAACAGTGAAATGTGCCGTGACAAATACCTACTATAAATACATTAAAAAAAACTTTGTTAAAATAGAGAAATGGTTTGATTCTCCAACTGTCTAAATTGGTTGAGATGTTGCCTAGGTTACACTGGTTGCCTCTGTTGGTTATTGAGAGGGACCGCGTGTCTGGTCGCTGTTCTACTGTGATGTTGTAATTCAGCGTTTCCTTGCGTTTGGAAGGCAAACAGCTCTTTATATTTGAGGAGTTCCAACACTAAGCCCGGAGGACTCTCAGCTCCTCCTTGATTGCAACTTGAGACTCTGCGAGGAAACAAAAAAAGGGACAGGGACATTTACTATTCCATTTACTACTCATGTCGTACAGCGAAACAGAAACGGCTTTTACTGTAACGGATGGTAATGTTAGTAATAACATAAGATATAGGCCTAATTGGTTCTTAGCTGGCATCCATTATAGAATCGAATATAACTTTATATTCCCCAATGTCATGACACTGCTTTCAACTATAATTTTATTGTAGGTTATCTGTTGGAAGTGATGTTTTCTTATTTTATTGTACGTTATCTGTTGATAAGACAAATGTAAAAACTTACATGCCAATAGACACTTGATGCATAATGATAGGAAAGACCTTTTCCTTTTGTTAATAATACTTCCACGACTTCTAATGAAGTAGTAGACCTAGTCTGTTGATTTCTACATCGTGTTTCTAATGAAGTAGTAGACCTAGTCTGTTGATTTCTACATCATGTTTCTAATGAAGTAGTAGACCTAGTCTGTTGATTTCTACATCGTGTTTCTAATGAAGTAGTAGACCTAGTCTGTTGATTTCTACATCGTGTTTCTAATGAAGTAGTAGACCTAGTCTGTTGATTTCTACATCGTGTTTCTAATGAAGTAGTAGACCTAGTCTGTTGATTTCTACATCGTGTTTCTAAGGATAGTCCTAAAGCAGATGTCCTTTCATGTTTATGTAAATCATAGAATGTCTTAACTTTTTGTTCTTTGACTGTAATACCACCATAGTTCATTATGATTGATTACTATATTTAGTTTAGATATGTTTGTGTTATTGTTTCTAACAAAGAACATGTTTTTTAGTTGACGGATCAATTGGAAATGTTTTTCTAGGATGCATTTTTTTCAAGGATAGTCTACCTCAAATAAGGTGTTTCTAAGGATAGTCTACCTCACATGAAGTGTTTCTAAGGATAGTCTACCTCACATGAAGTGTTTCTAAGGATAGTCTACCTAAGGATAGTCTACCTCACCTGAAGTGTTTCTAAGGATAGTCTACCTCACATAAGGTGTTTCTAAGGATGGTCTACCTAACATGAAGTGTTTCTAAGGATAGTCTACCTCACATGAAGTGTTTCTAAGGATAGTCTACCTCACATTAAGTGTTTCTAAGGATAGTCTACCTCACATGAAGTGTTTCTAAGGATAGTCTACCTAAGGATAGTCTACCTAAGGATAGTCTACCTCACATGAAGTGTTTCTAAGGATAGTCTACCTAAGGATAGTCTACCTCACATAAGGTGTTTCTAAGGATAGTATACCTAAGGATAGTCTTCCGCACATGAAGTGTTTCTAAGGATAGTATACCTCACATAAGGTGTTTCTAAGGATAGTCTACCTAAGGATAGTCTACCTCACATGAAGTGTTTCTAAGGATAGGCTACCTCACATGAAGTGTTTCTAAGGATAGTCTACCTCACATGAAGTGTTTCTAAGGATAGTCTACCTAAGGATAGTCTACCTCACATAAGGTGTTTCTAAGGATAGCCTACCTCACCTGAAGTGTTTCTAAGGATAGTCTACCTAAGGATAGTCTACCTCACATGAAGTGTTTCTAAGGATAGTCTACCTCACATAAAGTGTTTCTAAGGATAGTCTACCTCACATGAAGTGTTTCTAAGGATAGTCTACCTAAGGATAGTCTACCTCACATGAGGTGTTTCTAAGGATAGTCTACCTCACATGAAGTGTTTCTAAGGATAGTCTACCTCACATGAAGTGTTTCTAAGGATAGTCTACCTAAGGATAGTCTACCTCACCTGAAGTGTTTCTAAGGATAGTCTACCTCACATGAAGTGTTTCTAAGTATAGTCTACCTAACATGAAGTGTTTCTAAGGATAGTCTACCTCACATGAAGTGTTTCTAAGGATAGTCTACCTCACATTAAGTGTTTCTAAGGATAGTCTACCTCACATGAAGTGTTTCTAAGGATAGTCTACCTAAGGATAGTCTACCTAAGGATAGTCTACCTCACATGAAGTGTTTCTAAGGATAGTCTACCTAAGGATAGTCTACCTCACATAAGGTGTTTCTAAGGATAGTATACCTAAGGATAGTCTTCCGCACATGAAGTGTTTCTAAGGATAGTATACCTCACATAAGGTGTTTCTAAGGATAGTCTACCTAAGGATAGTCTACCTCACATGAAGTGTTTCTAAGGATAGGCTACCTCACATGAAGTGTTTCTAAGGATAGTCTACCTCACATGAAGTGTTTCTAAGGATAGTCTACCTAAGGATAGTCTACCTCACATAAGGTGTTTCTAAGGATAGCCTACCTCACCTGAAGTGTTTCTAAGGATAGTCTACCTAAGGATAGTCTACCTCACATGAAGTGTTTCTAAGGATAGTCTACCTCACATAAAGTGTTTCTAAGGATAGTCTACCTCACATGAAGTGTTTCTAAGGATAGTCTACCTAAGGATAGTCTACCTCACATGAGGTGTTTCTAAGGATAGTCTACCTCACATGAAGTGTTTCTAAGGATAGTCTACCTCACATGAAGTGTTTCTAAGGATAGTCTACCTAAGGATAGTCTACCTCACATGAGGTGTTTCTAAGGATAGTCTACCTCACATGAAGTGTTTCTAAGGATAGTCTACCTCACATGAAGTGTTTCTAAGGATAGTCTACCTCACATGAGGTGTTTCTAAGGATAGTCTACCTCACCTGAAGTGTTTCTAAGAATAGTCTATCTCACATGAAGTGTTTCTAAGGATAGTCTACCTCACATGAAGTGTTTCTAAGGAT
The DNA here is from genome assembly GCF_029448725.1 of Salvelinus fontinalis. Taxonomy (NCBI): domain Eukaryota; kingdom Metazoa; phylum Chordata; class Actinopteri; order Salmoniformes; family Salmonidae; genus Salvelinus; species Salvelinus fontinalis. The sequence continues at coordinate 63,766 of NW_026600724.1, read as the reverse complement.
AGTCTACCTCACATGAAGTGTTTCTAAGGATAGTCTACCTCACATGAGGTGTTTCTAAGGATAGTCTACCTCACCTGAAGTGTTTCTAAGAATAGTCTACCTCACATGAGGTGTTTCTAAGGATAGTCTACCTCACATGAAGTGTTTCTAAGGATAGTCTACCTCACATGAAGTGTTTCTAAGGATAGTCTACCTCACATGAGGTGTTTCTAAGGATAGTCTACCTCACCTGAAGTGTTTCTAAGAATAGTCTACCTCACATGAAGTGTTTCTAAGGATAGTCTACCTCACCTGAAGTGTTTCTAAGGATAGTCTACCTCACATGAAGTGTTTCTAAGGATAGTCTACCTCACATGAAGTGTTTCTAAGGATAGTCTACCTCACATGAAGTGTTTCTAAGGATAGTCTACCTAAGGATAGTCTACCTCACATGAAGTGTTTCTAAGGATAGGCTACCTCACATAAAGTGTTTCTAAGGATAGTCTACCTCACCTGAAGTGTTTCTAAGGATAGTCTACCTCACATGAAGTGTTTCTAAGGATAGTCTACCTAAGGATAGTCTACCTCACACGAAGTGTTTCTAAGGATAGTCTACCTCACATGAAGTGTTTCTAAGGATAGTCTACCTCACATGAAGTGTTTCTAAGGATAGTCAACCTCACATAAGGTGTTTCTAAGGATAGTCTACCTAAGGATAGTCTACCTCACCTGAGGTGTTTTTAAGGATAGTCTACCTCACATGAGGTGTTTCTAAGGATAGTCTACCTCACATGAAGTGTTTCTAAGGATAGTCTACCTAAGGATAGTCTACCTCACATGAAGTGTTTCTAACGATAGTCTACCTCACATGAAGTGTTTCTAAGGATAGTCTACCTCACATGAAGTGTTTCTAAGGATAGTCTACCTAAGGATAGTCTACCTCACCTGAAGTGTTTCTAAGGATAGTCTACCTCACATGAAGTGTTTCTAAGGATAGTCTACCTAAGGATAGTCTACCTCACATGAAGTGTTTCTAAGGATAGTCTACCTCACATGAGGTGTTTTTAAGGATAGTCTACCTAAGGATAGTCTACCTCACATGAAGTGTTTCTAAGGATAGTCTACCTAAGGATAGTCTACCTCACATGAAGTGTTTCTAAGGATAGTCTACCTCACATGAAGTGTTTCTAAGGATAGTCTACCTAAGGATAGTCTACCTCACATGAAGTGTTTCTAAGGATAGCCTACCTCACATGAAGTGTTTCTAAGGATAGTCTACCTAAGGATAGTCTACCTCACATGTATTGTTTCTAAGGATAGGCTACCTCACATGAAGTGTTTCTAAGGATAGTCTACCTCACCTGAAGTGTTTCTAAGGATAGTCTACCTCACATGAAGTGTTTCTAAGGATAGTCTACCTCACATGAAGTGTTTCTAAGGATAGTCTACCTAAGGATAGTCTACCTCACACGAAGTGTTTCTAAGGAACGTCTACCTCACATGAAGTTTTTCTAAGGATAGTCTACCTCACCATGAAGTGTTTCTAAGGATAGTCTACCTCACATGAAGTGTTTCTAAGGATAGTCTACCTCACATGAAGTGTTTCTAAGGATAGTCTACCTCACATAAGGTGTTTCTAAGGATAGTCTACCTAAGGATAGTCTACCTCACCATGAAGTGTTTCTAAGGATAGTCTACCTCACCATGAAGTGTTTCTAAGGATAGTCTACCTCACATAAGGTGTTTCTAAGGATAGTGTACCTAAGGATAGTCTACCTCACCATGAAGTGTTTCTAAGGATATCCTACCTCACCTGAAAAGTTGCATTTTATATCAGTACTTAATCTGCTGGCAGGCTATATCAATAAGGTCTGTCAATACATGCCTTGGTTTGAAAACTTTATCTTGGGCTACAGCTCAAATCGCACCCTTTTCCCTATTTAGTGCACTACTTTTAACCAGATACTTATGGGCCCTGGTTAAAAGTAGTGCACCATATAGGGAATAGGGCTCTGGTCTAAAGTAGTGCACTATATAGGGAATTAGAGTGCCATAGGGCTCTGGTCTAAAGTAGTGTACTTTAAAGGGAATAGGGCTCTGGTCTAAAGTAGTGCACTATATAGGGAATAGGGTGCCATTTGGGATATACGTTGACCCCGTAGAGAGACAATACATTGTTACTTAAGCCTAATACGTATAAAATGTATATATCAAGAAAAGTTTTAATCTCCAAACTCAACCCATTTTGGGTTTGTGAACTAGCCAGTGGTTAAAACAAGATTCTCAGTGTGTGTGTGTGTGTGTGTGTGTGTGTGTGTGTGTGTGTGTGTGTGTGTGTGTGTGTGTGTGTGTGTGTGTGTGTGTGTGTGTGTGTGTGTGTGTGTGTGTGTGTGTGTGTGTGTGTGTGTCAAATCAGTTTCCTTCGCTGGTCTGTGGTCTGCTCTGTGGCAGAGTGGAGAGGATGCCAGACCCAGGAGTTCCTGTTGACAGGACATTCTTAGGCTGCCGGCGGCCATTAAGTAGGCTACACACACCCCTGCAGGACGCCTCCCCCCCACCACCACCCACAGTAGTCTTATTAGGACCCTATCCTTACACCCACATAGAAACTGTCTGTCTGTCTGTCTGTCTTTTCTGTCTTGTCTCTGTCTGCCTGTCTGTCTGTCCGTCAAAGAGAAGTGCCAGTGTCAGCCACATAGAAACTGTCTGTCTGTCTGTCCGTCCGTGTCTGTCTGTCTGTATGTCTGTCTGTCTGTCTGTCTGTCTGTCTGTCTGTCTGTCTGTCTGTCTGTCTGTCTTGTCTGTCTTGTCTGTCTTGTCTCTGTCTGCCTGTCTGTCTGTCCGTCAAAGTGAAGTGCCAGTGTCAGCCACATAGAAACTGTCTGTCTGTCCGTCCGTCCGTCCGTGTCTGTCTGTCTGTCTGTCTGTCTGTCTGTCTGTCTTGTCTGTCTTGTCTGTCTTGTCTCTGTCTGCCTGTCTGTCTGCCCGTCAAAGTGAAGTGCAAGTGTCAGCCACATCTCAAAGCGTGTCCAAAATGACTCTACTCCCTATATAGACCAGATACCTATGGGTCCTGAGTCAAAAGTAGTGCACTAAACTCAGCAATAAAAGAAATGTCCTCTCATTGTCAACTGCGTTTATTTTCAGCAAAACTTAACATGTGTAAATATTTGTATGAACATAACAAGATTCAACAACTGAGACATAAACTTAACAAGTTCCACAGACATGTGACTAACAGAAGTGGAATAATGTGTCCCTGAACAAAGGGTGGGGGGGGGGGGGTCAAAATCAAAAGTAACAGTCAGTATCTGGTGTGGCCACCAGCTGCATTAAGTACTGCAGTGCATCTCCTCCTCATGGACTGCGCCAGACTTGCCAGTTCTTGCTGTGAGATGTTACCCCACTCTTCCACCAAGGCACCTGCAAGATCCCGGACATTTCTGGGGGAAATGGCCCTAGCCCTCACCCTCCGATCCAACAGGTCCCAGACGTGCTAAATGGGATTGAGATCGAGGCTCTTCGCTGGCCATGGCAGAACACTGACATTCCTGTCTTGCAGGAAATCACGCACAGACCAAGCAGTATGGCTTGTGGCATTGTCATGCTGGAGGGTCATGTTAGGATGAGCCTGCAGGAAGGGTACCACATGAGGGAGGAGGATGTCTTCCCTGTAACGCACAGTGTTGAGATTGCCTGCAATGACAACAAGCTCAGTCCGATGATGCTGTGACACACCGCCCCAGACCATGACGGACCCTCCACCTCCAAATCAATCCCGCTCCAGAGTACAGGCCTCGGTGTAATGCTCATTCCTTCAACGATAAATGTGAATCCGACCATCACCCCTGGTGAGACAAAACCGCGACTCGCCAGTGAAGAGCACTTTTTGCCAGTCCTGTCTGGTCCAGCGACCGTGGGATTGTGCCCATAGGTGACGTTGTTGCCGGTGATGTCTGGTGAGAACCTGCCTTACAACAGGCCTACAAGGCCTCAGTCCAGCCTCTCTCAGCCTATTGTTGACTGTCTGAGCACGTATGGAGGAATTGTGCGGTCCTGGTGTAATACGGGCAGTTGTTGTTGCCATCCTGTACCTGTCCCGCAGGTGTGAAATTTGGATGAACCGATCCTGTGCAGATATTGTTACACGTGGTCTGCCACTGCGAGGACGATCAGCTGTCCGTCCTACCTCCCTGTAGCTCTATCTTAGGCGTCTCACAGTATGGACATTGCAATTTATTGCCCTGGCCACATCTGCAGTCCTCATTTCTCCTTGCAGCATGCCTAAGGCACGTTCACGCAGATGAGCAGGGACCCTGGACATCTTTTTTTGTGTGTTTTTCAGAGTCAGTAGAAGGCCTCTTTAGTGTCCTAAGTTTTCATAACTGTGACCTTAATTGCTTGTTGCTTGTCTGTAAGCTGTTAGTGTCTTAATTAACGACCATTCCACAGGTGCATGTTCATTATTGTTTATGGTTAATTGAAAAAGCATGGAAAACAGTGTTTAAACCCTTTACAATTAAGATCTGTGAAGTTATTGGGATTTTTACGAATTATCTTTGAAAGACATGGTCCTGAAAAAGGGCCATTTTTTTTGTTGCTGAGTTTAAATAGGGAATATGATGCCATTTGGAAAAGGGCCCTGGTCTAAAGTTGTGCACAATATAGGGAATAAGGTGCCATAGGGATGTGGTCTAAAATAGTGCACTATGTAGGGAATAGGGTTTCATAGGGCTGTGGTCTAAAGTAGTGCGCTATGTAGGGAATAGGATGCCATTTGAGACACGTATCAATATGGGGACTTACCCCTCAGGAACAGGAAACAGCACCTGATGCCCCAGATTGCGTAGAGCTGACAACATGACACGACATCGCTGATATATAGGCCTCCACTTCCTCCTGCAGTCCTGACGGGTGTGTGAGAGAGAGAGCGAGAGAGAGAGAGAGAGAGAGAGAGAGAGAGAGAGAGAGAGAGAGAGAGAGAGAGAGAGTGTGAGAGAGACAGAAAGAGAGAGAAAGAGAGAGAGAGAGAGTGTGAGAGAGAAAGAGAGAGAGAGTGTGTGAGAGAGAGAGAGAGAGAGAGAGATAGAGAGTGTAAGAGAGAGAGTGTGTGAGAGAGAGTGATTGAGAGAGACAGATAGAGAGTGTAAGTGAGAGATTGTGAGTGTGAGAGAGGGAGAGAGTTAGAGAGAGAGACAGATAGAGAGTGTGAGGGAGAATGAGAGAGTGTGAGAGAGAGAGAGAGACAAGGGCAACCAGTGAAGAACAAACACCATTGTAAATATCATCTGCATACGCCGACACTGCTATGCCTGTCAACACACCCATGCTGTCCAGCACACTCCCTGTAGTCTCCTGTGTAGCAGTCCCAAAAGACTCAATGGTTAGTGTATATATCTGCTCCGATAGAGGGCATCCCTGTCTAATGCCCCGTCTCACCCAGACTGGCCTATAAGCCCCCCTCCCACCTTGACCGTACATGATGCCCCAGCATACATCTTCAAACAAGCCAAAAACCTTTCCCCAAACCCAAATACAGACATCACATAAACAGATACTCACGGCCCACTCTATCAAAAGCCTTCTCTTGATCTAAAGAGACCAGTCCAAAGTTCACATTAGAAACTTATGACAAGTCCAACATGTCCCTGATTAAGAACAAGTTGTCCATGATTGAGAGTGCCGATACACAATATGTCTGGAACTTGTGTATTACAATGTCCAGATGGGACCTTGGCAAATATCTTGTAGTCAGCACAGAGCAATGCTACAGGCGTTTAGTCCCCTTTTTTTGCACGAGACTTAGAACCGCCCGACGGTAGCTCATCGGCAACTCTCCAACCCCAACGCACTCACGCAACACGCAAAAGAAGTCCAGTCCAATTCCCCAGAATTTTTAATATAGCTCCACTGGGAGTCCATCGACCACCGGTGCACGGCCGGGGGACATCTGGGTTACGGCCTCTGCCAGTACATGGGACAACAGGGGAATGTCCATTTCATCCCTCTGTGCCAGAGAGAGCTTAGGGAGTTCTGCAAACAAGACCTGAGCACACATAGGATCACACAGTTGTGCCCTACACAACTCAGTATAAAACTCCACAGTCCGCTCCCGCATCTCACCCACCACAGAGGTCACCCGCCCATCAGACAGCCGTAGACAATGCATACCCTTGGCTTCACAACTCTGTCTTTCCAAACCAAAGAAGAAGGAGCTGGGAGCATCCAGCTCTTTGAGCATGGAGAACCTAGCTCTTACATGTGCTCCCTTTGCTTTAACCTGGTAAAAAATGCCCAGTAATTCAGCTAAATTAGCCCGGGGGCCTAATTTTCCTTGCCCCACTATCTCTACCTCCACTTCATTGATACTATGCTCGAGTTACCCCAATACTTTCCTAGCCTCTGAGGATGAGATAGCTGTATACTGTTGACAGAAAAAGCCGAATTCTGACTATTCCCACATCCCACCATTGACTCATACTCCTCTCTTCGCTGCCCCCACAAGTCTGGAAACATGAGCAAAAAGGGGCATCTTGTAAGAGCTTTACATTCAACTTCCAATAGGATGCCAGCCGAGGCCCTGGTGAAATAGACAGCCGAGCCATGGTTATGTGATGATCTGAAAAACCCACCGGCAGAATGGTAGCGCCCAACAGCCTATTGCTCTGATTCCTGGACATGTAATACCGATCTAGTTGGGCTGCACTCACCCTAGCCCCAAAGACCTTCACCCATGTATACTGTCTTGTGTTGGGATGTCTAGTTCTCCAAACATTCACTAGGTCAAACTGCTTACTGCTTTGTCCCTTAATTAACACCCCCACTGAGCCTGAATGAGGCTCCTCCCCACTTCTATCTTTCATAAAATCCATAGAACATTTACAGTCCTCGCCGACTACCAGCGTCTCCTCAGGCGCTACCTGTGAGAGTTCCTGTCTAAGAAACCCAAACACATATCCCCTCTCTCTCCCTGTGTTAGGAACATACACATCTATAAGGACAAAACACCTGTTGTTATTTTCTGCTTTTACTACAAGCAGTCTACCCCTACACCCCTCCTTTGTGGAAGCAAATTTGTCCGTCCAGACCCGGTGCAAAAATGACTGCCACACTAACTTTTGGTCCATGGCTCAGCCCACTTGGCCCTTTCCACCAGAGCCCCCAACCGACTTCATTCACCACTACACTATGCGTCTCTGGCAGAAACAACACCTGTACTTTTTTTGTTTTACATATTCACCCAACAGACTCTTCTTTCCCGCATCTCTGGTACCATTTAACTTAAGCCAGCCTACCCAAAGAGTCTCCATAAGAAGTGGGAGAAAAGCCAACCAAGAAAGAGACCAATAGCAAATCTCAAAAAGCCCCAGTGCCAGAAAAAAAACTATTAATCTAAACAGTTGTGACCCTCAACCTAAAACATTTCCTGGGTGAGAGGACACCATGCCCCTCATGTTTCATAGCGTGTTGTACTGATTTTTCAAACTTTCCCGGAACGCCAAAAAAAAAAGCTTCACTTTAGTCGCATTCAGGAGCCTCACCGTGTACCTTGACCCCTCTACCTGACTGACAGTCAACTCTGGACCCATTGAGGAGGAGTCTGAAGAGAAAGCCTCATCGTCCTCTTCCTCAGACTCACCTTCCTCCTCCTCATGTCCATCTCCCATCCTGACCACCTGCCCTTTCTCTCTAGTCGGGGCAAAGTTTCCTTAGTGCCTTTGACCACATCAGCCTCTCCCCTCCCACCTCCTTTCTTCTCCCCCTTTTTCCTCTTCCGCTTGACACCCTCCTACACCCCCCCCCCTAGTCGCTGACCCTTCCCCACTATACTCTCCTCATCCACTAGCATAACCTGACTAGACCCAGCCTCATCTATACCACCATCCATAACCTGACTAGACCCAGCTTCAGCTACACGAACATCTATAGCCTGACTAGACCCAGCCTTATCTCATCACTATCTATAGCATGACTAGACCCAGCCTCATCGACACCACCATCTCTAGCATGACTAGGCCCAGCCTCTGCTGCCTGCGTGCTCATGGTCTTCTGCACATTGACCTCGATTTCCCCCCAATGGCACTTGTAGCCTCACCTTGTCTACAGCCTTTATGTGGGCACGCAAAGCTCTTATACCCTAAATCCCCACACTCAAAGCACCGTAGACTATCTGTGCTGGAAAACTCCACGTAGAGCTCACCTCACTTTAAAATACACATCTAACTGTTGCTCATTGTTATTCAGAAACATGGACACTTGCCTCCGGAAACAACATTCTTAACTTCTCTGGGATAGGGGGCAGCATTTTCACGTTTGGATGAAAAGCGTATCCAAAGTAAACTGCCTGCTACTCAGGCCCAGAACCTAAGATATGCATAGTATTAGTAGATTTGGATGGAAAACACTCTGAAGTTTCTAAAACTGTTTGAATCATGTCTGTGAGTATAACAGAACTTATTTAGCAGGCGAAACCCCGAGGACAAACCATTCAGATTATTTTTTTTTGAGGTCACTGTCTTTTCAATGAGGTTTCATTGGGAAACCAGATTTCTAAGCGAATTGCTTGCAGTTCCTACGGCTTCCACTAGATGTCAACAGTCCTGAGAAATAGGTTGAGGTTATTCCTTTGTGTAATGAAGAATTACGGCCATCTTGAAGTCGAGGCACTCCAGGTGCCCTGGACATGCGTTTCAATCAAACAGAAGGCATGCTACATATTGTTTCAATCCTGTATTGAACACATATCATCCCGTCTTCAATTTTATCGATTAGTAACGTTAAAAAATACCTAAAGTTGTGTTACAAAAGTAGTTTGACATTCTTTGGCAAAGTTTACAGGTAACCTTTGAGATATTTTGTCGTCACGTTTGAGCAAGTTGGAACCGTTATTTTTCTGGATCAAACGCGCCAAATAAATTGACATTTTGGATATATATCGATGGAATTAATCGAACAAATGGACCATTTGTGATGTTTATGGGACATATTGGAGTACCAACAACAGAAGCTCGTCAAAGGTAAGGCATGAATTATATTTTTATTTCTGCGTTTTGTGTCGTGCCTGTAGGGTTGAAATGTTTTCTCTCTTTTGTTTACTATGGTGCTATGCTCAGATAATAGCATCGTATGCTTTCGCTGAAAAGGCTATTTGAATTCTGACATATTGGCTGGATTCACAACCAGTGTAACTTTAATTTGGTATCTTTCATGTGTGATTTTATGAAAGTTTGATTTTATAGTAATTTTCATAGTAATTAATTTTAATTTGGCGCTTTGCATTTTCTCAGGCTTTTTGCCAAGTGATACAGTAGCATCCCGCCTAAACTCAGATTTTTGGACATAAATATGAACTTTACCGAACAAAAAATACATGTATTGTGTAACATGAAGTACTATGAGTGTCATCTGATGAAGATTATCAAAGGTTAGTGATTAATTTTATCTCTATTTCTGCTTTTTCTTACTGCTCTCTTTAGCTGGAAAAATGGCTGTCTTTTTCTGTGGCTCATACCTAACATAATCGTTTGGTGTGCTTTCGTCGTAAAATCTTTTTGAAATCGGAATTTTTTTACAACAACTGGCTCTCATGAGGACCGCCACAGGAAAGATTTACCTCTGCTGCAGAGGATAAGTTCATTAGAGTTACCAGCCTCAGAAATTGCAGCCCAAATAAAATGCTTCACAGAGTTCAAGTACCAGACACATCTCAACATCAACTGTTTAGAGGAGACTGTGTGAATCAGGCCTTCATGGTCGAATTGCTCCAAAGAAACCACTACTAAAGGACAACAATAATAAGAAGAGACTTGCTTGGGCCAAGAAACACAAGCAATGGACATTAGACCAGTGTAAATCTGTCCTTTGATGAGTCCAAATTTGAGAGTTTTGGTTCCAACCGCCATGTCTTTGTGAGATGCAGAATAGGTGAACGGATGATCTCCGCATATGTGGTTCCCACCGTAAAGCATGGAGCAGGAGGTGTGATGGTGTGGGCGTGCTTTGTTGGTGACAATGTATGTGATTTATTTAGAATTCAAGGCACACTTAACTAGCATGGCTACCACAGCATTCTGCCACCGGCCAGAGAAGGGAGACATGAAAAGAAGGTGAGATACGGTAGTCACTGATAAACTGTAACCTGGAAGGGATTATAGTTGCACTCTGGACAGGGCCTTCTCTTGAATCCTAGAGATGGGACGATAGGTTAGCTTGAAGGGCGATAGGTTAGCTTGAAGGGCGATAGGTCAGCGTGAGGTTGAAACTTGCGAAGAAAAGGGCCTACCTTGCTTGGCGCGGATTCAGCTTCCTCGCTGTCCCAATGTACCCTAGGTTCTGATGGTCGATGAGGATGACGAATGGTTCCTTGGCCCCCTCCAGCCAGTGTCTCCAATCATCTAATGCCAACTTCACCACCAGGAGCTCTCGATTGCCAATGTCGTAATTCTTCTCTGCAGGGGACAGTTTCTTAGAGTAATATGCAAGGATTACCTTGTCATTGAGACAGAACTGCCCCCACGCCCACCTCTGAAGTATCCACCTCCACCACAAAGGATATCGTGGGATCTGGGTCTTTGAGCAATGGGGCGGAAGTGACACGTCCCTTGAGTAGACGGAAGGCCTCGTCGGCTGCTGGGTTCCACACCAACCAATCAGGGCCCGCCCTTGAGGAGAGAGGTTAGTGAGATGGTGCTGAAGTTCCTGATGAAACGTCGGTAGAAGTTGGCAAACCTCAAATTAACTGTTGTAACCTCTTTCTGGTGGTTGGGTATGGCGGCATCAACCTTCTTGTTGCCCATCCTCACTCCCTGCGGGCTGATTTTGTAGCCTAAGAAGGAAAACAGCCTTCTAAAGAAATTGGCACTTCTCAGCCTTGATGAACGTGAGTGACGTGATCCTCCAGGGTAGCCAAGTAGACCAGGATGTCATCGAGATACACGACCGCCTGGCGTCCGAGCATGTCCCCGAACACCTCGCCAAATGGCATCACCAAGTACTCGTAGTGACCAGACATCGTGCTAAATGAAGTCTTCCACTCATCCTCCTCCCGGATGTGGATGAGATTGTATGCACTTCGCAGGTCCAGTTTGGTAAAGAACTGGGCCCCGCGGACTTGTTCGATGGCTGCCGGCACCAACGGGAGATGATAATGGTACTTCACGGTAATTTCATTGAGTCCATTGGGTAATCAATATATGGATGTAACCCTCCATCCTTGGCCACGAAGAAACGCGGCGACGCAGGAGAAGTGGACGTTACAGATGAAACCTTGTTAGAGCGCCTTTTGGATGTAATCCTCCATGGCCTGGGTCTGAACCACCGACAGAGGGTAGATGCGTCTGCCAGCATGTCACCTCACCTGCACATTAGGACCGGACCGGAAACATTTCCTGATCACATAGTTGAACTCGTTTTAGGATGGTGTTTTGATGGCCATGTCTATTGCTCCGTTCATATTTGGAACACATTGATATTTGAAACCGCTGTTGACTTCAACCTGTTGTGTCGTGGAGTGTGGACATTTTATGTTACAGATCGTTTTGCTGATGATTGCATCCTAAACATTGGCTCATTGAGGGCTGAGAGATGTCCGATCAGCAAGCTTTCTCTACTAAAAACCAGAGGGTGGACACCCCCGGAATGACACATGTTTGCCTTTTTAAAGTAGGTCTTAAATCCTCACCAAAATAATATTAAATGGGTTTTGGGAATTAATATCTAATGCAATCTGTACTTTCTGCAACAAAAAAAAGAAGTCCTGAATGTCTCTAAAAAAATGTGTTCTCTTGCGAAATGCAGCGTGGGCCAAATCTTCCAACAGAGCAAAATCAGACTCATTCCATTTCCCATGGTCTTTTATAGTATTTCAACAACGGTTTCACTTTCACACGTACCTCTAATTTAAGAAAAAAACGGCACTTTATACGGATTATTATTGTAACAAATGCACTTTATACGGATTATTATTGTGACAAATGCACTTTATACGGATTATTATTGTAACAAATGCACTTTATACGGATTATTATTGTAACAAATGCACTGATGTGGTCAAATTATAAGGCATGTTGAGATATAATGCATGAATTCACAGTGGAAATGTAATGAAATCGGGAAAACGATTTAATTATTACTCTCAATATTATATTTTCAGCCAAATCCACGCATATTCTACACATGACAACCAGTCCCCTTATTCCACCGTAAATACGCACGAGTTCCCTTATTCCACCGTAAATACGCTCCAGTTCCCTTATTCCACCTTAAATACACACCAGTTCCCTTATTCCACCGTAAATACGCACCAGTTCCCTTATTCCACCGTAAATACGCACGAGTTCCCTTATTCCACCGTAAATACGCACGAGTTCCCTTATTCCACCGTAAATACGCACTAGTTCCCTTATTCCACCGTAAATAAGCACCAGTTCCCTTATTCCACCGTAAATACGCACCAGTTCCCTTATTCCACCGTAAACACGCACCAGTTCCCTTATTCCACCGTAAATACGCACCAGTTCCCTTATTCCACCATAAATACGCACCAGGTCCCTTATTCCACCGTAAATACGCAGTAGTTCCCTTATTCCACCGTAAATACGCAGTAGTTCCCTTATTCCACCGTAAATACGCACCAGTTCCCTTATTCCACCGTAAATACGCAGTAATTCCCTTATTCCACCGTAAATACGCACCAGTACCCTTATTCCACCGTAAATACGCACCAGTACCCTTATTCCACCGTAAATACGCAGCAGTTCCCTTATTCCACCACTTGCCACTGTGCGTATTTGCATGGTCATGGCTTTCCATAAATTTACGAACACTGTCAAGCAAACATTCATATTGATACATCTCACACTTTGGTGGGAATGATCCCACATGGTTTATACACAGATTTGTGCCTACATATGATTGATAAATGAGGCCTCTGATCTGTTTTCTTGTAGTCCCGCCAATGAAGTCGTGTCAATCAGGGGACAAATTCGATGATGCTGAGAACAGTAATCTCTGTCGTTTTGTCAAAAAAAATCAGTATGGTGAATCATCCAGAAAAATACAAAAATACAATAATTTTTCCTGAAATTTAATCAATAGAAAAAACTTTTGCATGAAAAAAACACAGAATCCTACTAATTATTACATGTGTCACATTTGATTTGAGACAACTTTGCAGTGCGCTTTGAACGGGGCAACTGGCTCACACCCAGGAGGCAGCCCAGTTCCAAACACAACTACACAGGCGCAGGGACAAGATTAATCTAACCCCCTTGTCACGTCTACTCCCGCTCCTTCCCTCCGGCGTTCGACGTAGCAGGTATACTAACCATCTCTATTTCAGTCTGCCACTACCATCTCTATTTCAGTCTGCCACTACCATCTCTATTTCAGTATGACACTACCATCTCTATTTCAGTCTGACACTACCATCTCTATTTCAGTCTGACACTACCATCTCTATTTCAGTCTGACACTACCATCTCTATTTCAGTCTGACACTACCATCTCTATTTCAATCTGACACTACCATCTCTATTTCAGTATGACACTACCATCTCTATTTCAGTCTGCCACTACCATCTCTATTTCAGTCTGACACTACCATCTCTATTTCAGTATGACACTACCATCTCTATTTCAGTATGACACTACCATCTCTATTTCAGTCTGACACTACCATCTCTATTTGTCTGACACTACCATCTCTATTTCAGTATGACACTACCATCTCTATTTCAGTCTGACACTACCATCTCTATTTCAGTATGACACTACCATCTCTATTTCAGTATGACACTACCATCTCTATTTCAGTATGACACTACCATCTCTATTTCAGTATAACACTACCATCTCTATTTCAGTATGACACTACCATCTCTATTTCAGTATAACACTACCATCTCTATTTCAGTCTGACACTACCATCTCTATTTCAGTATGACACTACCATCTCTATTTCAGTATGACACTACCATCTCTATTTCAGTCTGACACTACCATCTCTATTTCAGTCTGACACTACCATCTCTATTTCAGTCTGACACTACCATCTCTATTTCAGTCTGACACTACCATCTCTATTTCAGTATGACACTACCATCTCTATTTCAGTCTGCCACTACCATCTCTATTTCAGTATGACACTACCATCTCTATTTCAGTAAAACACTACCATCTCTATTTCAGTCTGACAATACCAACTCTATTTCAGTAAAACACTACCATCTCTATTTCAGGATGACACTACCATCTCTATTTCAGTCTGCCACTACCATCTCTATTTCAGTATGACACTACCATCTCTATTTCAGTCTGACACTACCATCTCTATTTCAGTCTGACACTACCATCTCTATTTCAGCATGCCACTACCATCTCTATTTCAGTCTGCCACTACCATCTCTATTTCAGTCTGACACTACCATCTCTATTTCAGTATGACACTACCATCTCTATTTCAGTCTGACACTACCATCTCTATTTGTCTGACACTACCATCTCTATTTCAGTATGACACTACCATCTCTATTTCAGTCTGACACTACCATCTCTATTTGTCTGACACTACCATCTCTATTTCAGTATGACACTACCATCTCTATTTCAGTATGACACTACCATCTCTATTTCAGTATGACACTACCATCTCTATTTCAGTATGACACTACCATCTCTATTTCAGTATGACACTACCATCTCTATTTCAGTCTGACACTACCATCTCTATTTCAGCATGACACTACCATCTCTATTTCAGCATGACACTACCATCTCTATTTCAGTCTGACACTACCATCTCTATTTCAGTCTGACACTACCATCTCTATTTCAGTCTGACACTACCATCTCTATTTCAGTCTGGAATAGTTTGTTTTTCTTAACTTGTCTTGTTTGCAACTTTGTATTTAAGGGTATTGCGTTGTCCATTCCCAACGGGCTTTGAAGGGATTATTTTTACCATATATAGTTAATTAGGGGCGTTTTGAAATATAAACAGCCAAGGTCGTGCGTGAGCACTGAGAATGAGAACAATTGTTATTTATCAATGGTTTTCTCCTACCAGTGTGCTATAACGTTCGTAGGATTGTTTGATAAATCCCACTTTTTCTATGCTTACCAACATTCTACAGTTGAAGTCGGAAGTTTACATACACCTTAGCCAAAGACATTAAAACTCAGTTTTTCACAATTTCTGACATTTAATCCTAGTAAAAATTCCCGGTCTTAGGTCAGTTAGGATCACCACTTTATTTTAATAATGTGAAATGTCATAATAATAGTAGAGAGAATTATTTATTTCAGCTTTAAGTTCTAAAATCACATTCCCAGTGGGTCAGAAGTTTACATACACTCAATTAGTATTTGGTAGCAATTTAAATTGTTTAACTTGGGTCAAAAGTTTCGGGTAGCCTTCCACAAGCTTCCCACAATAAGTTGGGTTAATTTTGGCCCATTCCTCTCTAACAGAGCTGAAGTAACTGAGTCAGGTTTGTAGGCCTCCTTGCTCGCACACGCTTTTTCAGTTCTGCCCACACATTTTCTATAGGATTAAGGTCAGGGCTTTGTGATGGCCACTCCAATACCTTGACATTGTTGTCCTTAAGCTATTTTGCCACAACTTTGGAAGTGTTCTTGGGGTCATTGTCCATTTGGATGCCCCATTTGCGACAAAACTTTCACTTCCTGACTGATGTCTTGAGATGTTGCTTCAATATATCCACAAAATTTCCATCCTCATGATGCCATCTATTTTGTGAAGTGCACCAGTCCCTCCTGCAGCAAAGCACCCCCACAACATGATGCTGCCACACCCGTGCTTCACGGTTGGGATGGTGTTCTTCGGCTTGCAAGTCTCCCCCTTTTTCCTCCAAACATAACAGTGGTCATGATGTCCAAACAGTTCTATTTTTGTTTTATCAGACCAGAGGACATTTCTCCAAAAAGTACGCTCTTTGTCCCCATGTGCAGTTGTAAACCGTAGTCTGGCTTTTTCATGGCAGTTTGGGAGCAGTGGCTTCTTCCTTGCTGAGCGGCCTTTCCGGTTATGTCGATATAGGATTTACTGTGGATATAGATACTTTTGTACCTGTTTCCTCCAGCATTTTCACAAGATCCTTTGCTGTTGTTCTGGGATTGATTTGCACTTTTCGCACCAAAGTACGTTCATCTCTAGGAGACAGAACGCGTCTCCTTCCTGAGCGGTATGACGGCTGCGTGGTCCCATGGTGTTTATACTTGCGTACTATTGTTTGTACAGATGAATGTGTTACCTTCAGGCATTTGGAAATTGCTCCCAAGGATGAACCAGACTTGTGGAGGTCTACAATTTGTTTTCTGAGGTCTTGGCTGATTTCTTTTGATTTTCCCATGATGTCAAGCAAAGAGGCACTGAGTTTGAAGATATGCCTTGAAATACATCCACAGGTACACCTCCAATTGACTCAAATGATGTCAATTAGCCTATCAGAAGCTTCTATAGCCATGACATAATTTTCTGGAATTTTCCAAGCTGTTTAAAGGCCCAGTCAACTTAGTGTATGTAAACTTCTGACCCAATGGAATTGTGATACAGTGAATTATAAGTGAAATAATATTTCTGTTAACAATTGTTGGAAACATTACTTGTGTCATGCACAAAGTAGATGTCCTAACCGACTTGCCAAAACTTTAGTTTGTTAACAAGACACTTGTGAAGTGGTTGAAAAATGAGTTTTAATGACTCCATCCTAAGTGTATGTAAACATACGACTTCAACTGTATATTCCTTTCATAAGTACTATTTTAGAATAGTTTCTACATAACGTCGATAAATGAGGCCCTGGATCTTTGCGGGGATGTTTTTCAGATTTGTTTTTCAATTCATTTTCAGAATTGATCTATAGGCATTTCTAAAATGATAAACGGGCCGCGGGGCCGCCAGTTAAATAGCCCTGCTATACAAGGTGAACACTTTGTCATGCCGCCCCAATCATCCAGACTGCATTGGGTCACACTGACCACAGGAGTGTTTTCACATGCTGTATCTGGATTCAAATGTTCAGAGGCCAAGACAATGCCATCTAGGACCACAATGTTACAGTCTTTATTTAATAACAACTACAGTACTTTGTCAGGCCAAGCCACAACGACTCATCGGTCTTCATTTTCCTAATGGCCTACTCAATGGGCCTACTCAATGCTTAAGGATTGGTCCTTAAAAATAAGACCTAGTCCATGTAGGACTGAACAATGCTACTGGGTAATTACCGGACATTATACCGTAGAGCAGGGTTCCCCAAAAGGCGGCCCGCGAGCCAAATTTGGCCCCCCAAGTTGTTTTTTGGGGATTTTTAAATGTAGTACAGAAAAGACTGTAAAAACACCAGCGTGATTTACATTTTAAATATCTTTTATATTTTAGAAATCTTCCAAAGTACTCCCAAATTATATTTTTCACACTATTCATAATTGTGTGTGTGTGTGTGTGTGTGTGTGTGTGTGTGTGTGTGTGTGTGTGTGTGTGTGTGTGTGTGTGTGTGTGTGTGTGTGTGTGTGTGTGTGTGTGTGTGTGTGTGTGTGTGTGTGTGTGTGTCTGGGGTTGTTGGGGAAAACAATCAAATGTATTTCTGGACAATAAAGTATATATTCTATTCTGTTATGGAGTTATAAATACAATGTAATATGGAGTTATAAACACAATGTAATATGGAGTTATAAACACAATGTAATATGGAGTTATAAACACAATGTAATATGGAGTTATAAACACAATGTAATATGGAGTTATAAACACAATGTAATATGGAGTTATAAACACAATGTAATTATAAACACAATGTAATATGGAGTTATAAACACAATGTAATATGGAGTTATAAACACAATGTAATATGGAGTTATAAACACAATGTAATATGGAGTTATAAACACAATGTAATATGGAGTTATAAACACAATGTAATATGGAGTTATAAACACAATGTAATTATAAACACAATGTAATATGTAGTTATAAACACAATGTAATATGGAGTTATAAACACAATGTAATATGGAGTTATAAACACAATGTAATTATAAACACAATGTAATATGTAGTTATAAACACAATGTAATATGGAGTTATAAACACAATGTAATATGGAGTTATAAACACAATGTAATATGGAGTTATAAACACAATGTAATATGGAGTTATAAACACAATGTAATATGGAGTTATAAACACAATGTAATTATAAACACAATGTAATATGTAGTTGTAAACACAATGTAATATGGAGTTATAAACACAATGTAATATGTAATTATAAACACAATGTAATTATAAACACAATGTAATATGGAGTTATAAACACAATGTAATATGTAGTTATAAACACAATGTAATTATAAACACAATGTAATATGGAGTTATAAACACAATGTAATATGTAATTATAAACACAATGTAATTATAAACACAATGTAATATGTAGTTATAAACACAATGTAATTATAAACACAATGTAATATGTAGTTATAAACACAATGTAATTATAAACACAATGTAATATGTAATTATAAACACAATGTAATATGTAATTATAAACACAATGTAATATGTAGTTATAAACACAATGTAATTATAAACACAATGTAATATGGAGTTATAAACACAATGTAATTATAAACACAATGTAATATGTAGTTATAAACACAATGTAATTATAAACACAATGTAATATGTAATTATAAACACAATGTAATATGGAGTTATAAACACAATGTAATTATAAACACAATGTAATATGGAGTTATAAACACAATGTAATTATAAACACAATGTAATATGTAATTATAAACACAATGTAATTATAAACACAATGTAATATGTAGTTATAAACACAATGTAATATGTAGTTATAAACACAATGTAATATGTAGTTATAAACACAATGTAATATGGAGTTATAAACACAATGTAATTATAAACACAATGTAATATGGAGTTATAAACACAATGTAATTATAAACACAATGTAATATGTAGTTATAAACACAATGTAATATGGAGTTATAAACACAATGTAATATGGAGTTATAAACACAATGTAATTATAAACACAATGTAATATGGAGTTATAAACACAATGTAATTATAAACACAATGTAATATGTAATTATAAACACAATGTAATATGGAGTTATAAACACAATGTAATATGGAGTTATAAACACAATGTAATATGGAGTTATAAACACAATGTAATATGGAGTTATGAACACAATGTAATTATAAACACAATGTAATATTTAGTTATAAACACAATGTAATATGTAGTTATAACACAATGTAATATGGAGTTATAAACACAATGTAATATGGAGTTATAAACACAATGTAATATGGAGTTATAAACACAATGTAATTATAAACACAATGTAATATGGAGTTATAAACACAATGTAATATGGAGTTATAAACACAATGTAATATGGAGTTATAAACACAATGTAATTATAAACACAATGTAATATGGAGTTATAAACACAATGTAATATGTAGTTATAAACACAATGTAATATGGAGTTATAAACACAATGTAATTATAAACACAATGTAATATGGAGTTATAAACACAATGTAATATGGAGTTATAAACACAATGTAATTATAAACACAATGTAGTTATAAACACAATGTAATTATAAACACAATGTAATATGGAGTTATAAACACAATGTAATATGGAGTTATAAACACAATGTAATATGGAGTTATAAACACAATGTAGTTATAAACACAATGTAATATGTAATTATAAACACAATGTAATATGGAGTTATAAACACAATGTAATTATAAACACAATGTAATATGGAGTTATAAACACAATGTAATATGTAATTATAAACACAATGTAATATGTAGTTATAAACACAATGTAATTATAAACACAATGTAATATGTAGTTATAAACACAATGTAATTATAAACACAATGTAATATGGAGTTATAAACACAATGTAGTTATAAACACAATGTAATATGGAGTTATAAACACAATGTAATTATAAACACAATGTAATATGGAGTTATAAACACAATGTAATATGTAGTTATAAACACAATGTAATATGGAGTTATAAACACAATGTAATATGTAGTTATAAACACAATGTAGTTATAAACACAATGTAGTTATAAACACAATGTAGTTATAAACACAATGTAATATGGAGTTATAAACACAATGTAATATGGAGTTATAAACACAATGTAATATGGAGTTATAAACACAATGTAATTATAAACACAATGTAATATGGAGTTATAAACACAATGTAATATGTAATTATAAACACAATGTAATTATAAACACAATGTAATATGTAGTTATTAACACAATGTAATATGTAGTTATAAACACAATGTAATATGGAGTTATAAACACAATGTAATATGGAGTTATAAACACAATGTAATATGGAGTTATAAACACAATGTAATATGGAGTTATAAACACAATGTAATATGTAGTTATAAACACAATGTAATATGGAGTTATAAACACAATGTAATATGGAGTTATAAACACAATGTAATATGGAGTTATAAACACAATGTAGTTATAAACACAATGTAATATGTAGTTATAAACACAATGTAATATGGAGTTATAAACACAATGTAATATGGAGTTATAAACACAATGTAATATGGAATTATAAACACAATGTAATATGTAATTATAAACACAATGTAATATGTAGTTATAAACACAATGGAGTTATAAACACAATGTAATATGTAGTTATAAACACAATGTAATATGTAGTTATAAACACAATGTAATATGTAGTTATAAACACAATGTAATATGTAGTAATAAACACAATGGAGTTATAAACACAATGTAATATGTAGTTATAAACACAATGTAATATGTAATTATAAACACAATGTAATATGTAGTTATAAACACAATGGAGTTATAAACACAATGTAATATGTAATTATAAACACAATGTAATATGTAGTTATAAACACAATGGAGTTATAAACACAATGTAATATGTAGTTATAAACACAATGTAATATGTAGTTATAAACACAATGTAATTATAAACACAATGTAATATGGAGTTATAAACACAATGTAATATGGAGTTATAAACACAATGTAATATGTAGTTATAAACACAATGGAGTTATAAACACAATGTAATATGTAGTTATAAACACAATGTAATATGTAGTTATAAACACAATGTAATTATAAACACAATGTAATATGGAGTTATAAACACAATGTAATATGTAATTATAAACACAATGTAATATGGAGTTATAAACACAATGTAATTATAAACACAATGTAATATGGAGTTATAAACACAATGTAATATGGAGTTATTAACACAATGTAGTTATAAACACAATGTAGTTATAAACACAATGTAGTTATAAACACAATGTAATATGTAGTTATAAACACAATGTAATATGGAGTTATAAACACAATGTAATATGGAGTTATAAACACAATGGAGTTATAAACACAATGTAGTTATAAACACAATGTAATATGGAGTTATAAACACAATGTAATATGGAGTTATAAACACAATGTAATATGGAGTTATAAACACAATGTAATATGGAGTTATAAACACAATGTAATATGTAGTTATAAACACAATGTAATATGGAGTTATAAACACAATGTAATATGTAGTTGTAAACACAATGTAATATGGAGTTATAAACACAATGGAGTTATAAACACAATGTAATATGGAGTTATAAACATAATGTAATATGTAATTATAAACACAATGTAATATGGAGTTATAAACACAATGTAGTTATAAACACAATGTAATATGTAATTATAAACACAAGGTAATATGTAGTTATAAACACAATGTAATATGGAGTTATAAACACAATGTAATATGGAGTTATAAACACAATGTAGTTATAAACACAATGTAGTTATAAACACAATGTAATTATAAACACAATGTAATATGGAGTTATAAACACAATGTAATATGGAGTTATAAACACAATGTAATATGGAGTTATAAACACAATGTAATATGGAGTTATAAACACAATGTAATATGGAGTTATAAACACAATGTAATATGGAGTTATAAACACAATGTAGTTATAAACACAATGTAATATGGAGTTATAAACACAATGTAATATGGAGTTATAAACACAATGTAATATATAATTATAAACACAATGTAATATGGAGTTATAAACACAATGTAATATGGAGTTATAAACACAATGTAATATGGAGTTATAAACACAATGGAGTTATAAACACAATGTAGTTATAAACACAATGTAATATGGAGTTATAAACACAATGGAGTTATAAACACAATGTAATATGGAGTTATAAACACAATGTAATATGGAGTTATAAACACAATGTAATATGGAGTTATAAACACAATGTAATATGGAGTTATAAACACAATGGAGTTATAAACACAATGGAGTTATAAACACAATGTAATATGGAGTTATAAACACAATGTAATATGGAGTTATAAACACAATGGAGTTATAAACACAATGGAGTTATAAACACAATGTAATATGGAGTTATAAACACAATGTAATATGGAGTTATAAACACAATGTAATATGTAGTTATAAACACAATGGAGTTATAAACACAATGTAATATGGAGTTATAAACACAATGGAGTTATAAACACAATGGAGTTATAAACACAATGGAGTTATAAACACAATGTAATATGGAGTTATAAACACAATGTAATATGGAGTTATAAACACAATGTAATATGTAGTTATAAACACAATGTAATATGGAGTTATAAACACAATGTAGTTATAAACACAATGTAATATGGAGTTATAAACACAATGTAATATGTAGTTATAAACACAATGTAATATGTAGTTATAAACACAATGTAATATGGAGTTATAAACACAATGGAGTTATAAACACAATGTAATATGGAGTTATAAACACAATGTAATATGGAGTTATAAACACAATGTAATATGGAGTTATAAACACAATGTAATATGTAGTTATAAACACAATGTAATATGGAGTTATAAACACAATGTAATATGGAGTTATAAACACAATGTAATATGTAGTTATAAACACAATGTAATATGGAGTTATAAACACAATGTAATATGGAGTTATAAACACAATGTAATATGTAGTTATAAACACAATGTAATATGGAGTTATAAACACAATGTAATATGTAGTTATAAACACAATGTAATATGGAGTTATAAACACAATGTAATATGTAATTATAAACACAATGTAATATGGAGTTATAAACACAATGGAGTTATAAACACAATGTAGTTATAAACACAATGTAATATGGAGTTATAAACACAATGGAGTTATAAACACAATGTAGTTATAAACACAATGTAATATGGAGTTATAAACACAATGGAGTTATAAACACAATGTAGTTATAAACACAATGTAATATGGAGTTATAAACACAATGGAGTTATAAACACAATGTAATATGGAGTTATAAACACAATGTAATTATAAACACAATGTAATTATAAACACAATGTAATTATAAACACAATGTAATATGGAGTTATAAACACAATGTAATATGGAGTTATAAACACAATGTAATATGTAATTATAAACACAATGTAATATGGAGTTATAAACACAATGTAGTTATAAACACAATGGAGTTATAAACACAATGGAGTTATAAACACAATGTAATATGGAGTTATAAACACAATGTAATTATAAACACAATGTAATTATAAACACAATGTAATATGGAGTTATAAACACAATGTAATTATAAACACAATGTAATATGGAGTTATAAACACAATGTAATATGGAGTTATAAACACAATGTAATATGTAGTTATAAACACAATGGAGTTATAAACACAATGTAGTTATAAACACAATGTAATATGTAGTTATAAACACAATGTAATATGGAGTTATAAACACAATGGAGTTATAAACACAATGGAGTTATAAACACAATGTAGTTATAAACACAATGTAGTTATAAACACAATGTAATATGGAGTTATAAACACAATGTAATATGGAGTTATAAACACAATGTAATATGGAGTTATAAACACAATGGAGTTATAAACACAATGGAGTTATAAACACAATGTAGTTATAAACACAATGTAATTATAAACACAATGTAATATGGAGTTATAAATACAATGTAATTATAAACACAATGGAGTTATAAACACAATGTAGTTATAAACACAATGTAGTTATAAACACAATGTAATATGGAGTTATAAACACAATGTAATATGTAGTTATAAACACAATGTAATATGTAATTATAAACACAATGTAATATGGAGTTATAAACACAATGGAGTTATAAACACAATGTAATATGGAGTTATAAACACAATGGAGTTATAAACACAATGTAATTATAAACACAATGTAGTTATAAACACAATGTAATATGTAGTTATAAACACAATGTAGTTATAAACACAATGTAATATGGAGTTATAAACACAATGTAATATGGAGTTATAAACACAATGTAGTTATAAACACAATGTAATTATAAACACAATGTAATATGGAGTTATAAACACAATGTAATATGTAATTATAAACACAATGTAATATGGAGTTATAAACACAATGGAGTTATAAACACAATGTAATATGGAGTTATAAACACAATGGAGTTATAAACACAATGTAGTTATAAACACAATGTAATATGGAGTTATAAACACAATGTAATATGGAGTTATAAACACAATGTAATATGGAGTTATAAACACAATGTAATATGGAGTTATAAACACAATGTAATATGGAGTTATAAACACAATGTAATATGTAGTTATAAACACAATGTATTATGGAGTTATAAACACAATGTAATATGGAGTTATAAACACAATGTAGTTATAAACACAATGTAATATGGAGTTATAAACACAATGTAATATGGAGTTATAAACACAATGTAATATGGAGTTATAAACACAATGTAATATGGAGTTATAAACACAATGTAATATGGAGTTATAAACACAATGTAGTTATAAACACAATGTAATTATAAACACAATGTAATATGTAATTATAAACACAATGTAATTATAAACACAATGTAATATGGAGTTATAAACACAATGCAGTTATAAACACAATGTAGTTATAAACACAATGTAATATGGAGTTATAAACACAATGTAATATGGAGTTATAAACACAATGTAATTATAAACACAATGTAATATGGAGTTATAAACACAATGTAGTTATAAACACAATGTAATTATAAACACAATGTAGTTATAAACACAATGTAATTATAAACACAATGTAATATGTAGTTATAAACACAATGTAATATGGAGTTATAAACACAATGTAATATGTAGTTATAAACACAATGTAATATGTAGTTATAAACACAATGTAATATGGAGTTATAAACACAATGTAATATGTAGTTATAAACACAATGTAATATGGAGTTATAAACACAATGTAATTATAAACACAATGTAATATGGAGTTATAAACACAATGTAATATGTAATTATAAACACAATGTAATTATAAACACAATGTAGTTATAAACACAATGTAGTTATAAACACAATGTAATATGGAGTTATAAACACAATGTAATATGGAGTTATAAACACAATGTAATATGGAGTTATAAACACAATGTAGTTATAAACACAATGTAATTATAAACACAATGTAATTATAAACACAATGTAGTTATAAACACAATGTAATATGGAGTTATAAACACAATGTAGTTATAAACACAATGTAATATGGAGTTATAAACACAATGTAATTATAAACACAATGTAGTTATAAACACAAGGTAGTTATAAACACAATGTAATATGGAGTTATAAACACAATGTAATTATAAACACAATGTAGTTATAAACACAATATAATATGTAGTTATAAACACAATGTAATATGGAGTTATAAACACAATGTAGTTATAAACACAATGTAATTATAAACACAATGTAGTTATAAACACAATGTAATATGGAGTTATAAACACAATGTAGTTATAAACACAATGTAATATGGAGTTATAAACACAATGTAATATGGAGTTATAAACACAATGTAGTTATAAACACAATGTAATTATAAACACAATGTAGTTATAAACACAATGTAATATGTAGTTATAAACACAATGTAATATGGAGTTATAAACACAATGTAATATGGAGTTATAAACACAATGTAGTTATAAACACAATGTAATATGGAGTTATAAACACAATGTAATTATAAACACAATGTAATATGGAGTTATAAACACAATGTAATATGTAGTTATAAACACAATGTAGTTATAAACACAATGTAGTTATAAACACAATGTAATATGGAGTTATAAACACAATGTAATATGGAGTTATAAACACAATGTAATATGGAGTTATAAACACAATGTAGTTATAAACACAATGTAATATGGAGTTATAAACACAATGTAATATGGAGTTATAAACACAATGTAATATGGAGTTATAAACACAATGTAATATGGAGTTATAAACACAATGTAATATGGAGTTATAAACACAATGTAGTTATAAACACAATGTAATATGGAGTTATAAACACAATGTAATATGGAGTTATAAACACAATGTAGTTATAAACACAATGTAATATGGAGTTATAAACACAATGTAATATGTAGTTATAAACACAATGTAGTTATAAACACAATGTAGTTATAAACACAATGTAATTATAAACACAATGTAATATGGAGTTATAAACACAATGTAGTTATAAACACAATGTAATATGGAGTTATAAACACAATGTAATATGTAGTTATAAACACAATGTAGTTATAAACACAATGTAATATGGAGTTATAAACACAATGTAATATGGAGTTATAAACACAATGTAATATGTAATTATAAACACAATGTAATATGGAGTTATAAACACAATGTAGTTATAAACACAATGTAATATGGAGTTATAAATACAATGTAATTATAAACACAATGTAATATGGAGTTATAAACACAATGTAGTTATAAACACAATGTAATTATAAACACAATGGAGTTATAAACACAATGTAATATGTAGTTATAAACACAATGTAATTATAAACACAATGTAATATGGAGTTATAAACACAATGTAATATGGAGTTATAAACACAATGTAATATGGAGTTATAAATACAATGTAATTATAAACACAATGTAATATGGAGTTATAAACACAATGTAATATGGAGTTATAAACACAATGTAATATGGAGTTATAAACACAATGTAATATGGAGTTATAAACACAATGTAATATGGAGTTATAAATACAATGTAATTATAAACACAATGTAATATGGAGTTATAAACACAATGTAGTTATAAACACAATGTAATTATAAACACAATGGAGTTATAAACACAATGTAATATGTAGTTATAAACACAATGTAATTATAAACACAATGTAATATGGAGTTATAAACACAATGTAGTTATAAACACAATGTAATATGGAGTTATAAACACAATGTAATTATAAACACAATGTAATATGGAGTTATAAACACAATGTAATTATAAACACAATGTAATATGGAGTTATAAACACAATGTAGTTATAAACACAATGTAGTTATAAACACAATGTAGTTATAAACACAATGTAGTTATAAACACAATGTAGTTATAAACACAATGGAGTTATAAACACAATGTAATATGGAGTTATAAACACAATGTAATATGTAGTTATAAACACAATGGAGTTATAAACACAATGTAATTATAAACACAATGTAGTTATAAACACAATGTAGTTATAAACACAATGGAGTTATAAACACAATGTAATATGGAGTTATAAACACAATGTAATATGTAATTATAAACACAATGTAATATGGAGTTATAAACACAATGTAATTATAAACACAATGTAATGTGGAGTTATAAACACAATGTAATTATAAACACAATGTAATATGTAGTTATAAACACAATGGAGTTATAAACACAATGTAATTATAAACACAATGCAGTTATAAACACAATGTAGTTATAAACACAATGTAATTATAAACACAATGTAATATGGAGTTATAAACACAATGTAATATGGAGTTATAAACACAATGTAATATGGAGTTATAAACACAATGTAATATGGAGTTATAAACACAATGTAATATGGAGTTATAAACACAATGTAGTTATAAACACAATGTAATATGGAGTTATAAACACAATGTAGTTATAAACACAATGTAATATGGAGTTATAAACACAATGTAATATGGAGTTATAAACACAATGTAATATGTAGTTATTAACACAATGTAATATGTAGTTATAAACACAATGTAATATGTAGTTATTAACACAATGTAATATGGAGTTATAAACACAATGTAATATGGAGTTATAAACACAATGTAATATGGAGTTATAAACACAATGTAATTATAAACACAATGTAATTATAAACACAATGTAATATGGAGTTATAAACACAATGTAATATGGAGTTATAAACACAATGTAATATGGAGTTATAAACACAATGTAATATGGAGTTATAAACACAATGTAATATGGAGTTATAAACACAATGTAATATGTAATTATAAACACAATGTAATTATAAACACAATGTAATATGGAGTTATAAACACAATGTAATTATAAACACAATGTAATATGGAGTTATAAACACAATGTAATTATAAACACAATGTAGTTATAAACACAATGTAATTATAAACACAATGTAATATGTAATTATAAACACAATGTAATTATAAACACAATGTAATATGTAATTATAAACACAATGTAATATGTAGTTATAAACACAATGTAGTTATAAACACAATGTAGTTATAAACACAATGTAGTTATAAACACAATGTAGTTATAAACACAATGTAATATGTAATAATAAACACAATGTAATTATAAACACAATGTAATATGGAGTTATAAACACAATGTAATATGTAATTATAAACACAATGTAATTATAAACACAATGTAATATGGAGTTATAAACACAATGTAATATGGAGTTATAAACACAATGTAGTTAGAAAAACAATGTAATATGGAGTTATAAACACAATGTAATATGGAGTTATAAACACAATGTAATATGTAGTTATAAACACAATGTAGTTATAAACACAATGTAGTTATAAACACAATGTAATTATAAACACAATGTAATATGGAGTTATAAACACAATGTAATTATAAACACAATGTAATATGGAGTTATAAACACAATGTAATATGGAGTTATAAATACAATGTAATTATAAACACAATGTAATATGGAGTTATAAACACAATGTAGTTATAAACACAATGTAATTATAAACACAATGTAATATGGAGTTATAAACACAATGGAGTTATAAACACAATGTAATATGGAGTTATAAACACAATGGAGTTATAAACACAATGTAATATGGAGTTATAAACACAATGTAGTTATAAACACAATGTAATATGTAATTATAAACACAATGTAATATGGAGTTATAAACACAATGGAGTTATAAACACAATGTAATATGGAGTTATAAACACAATGTAGTTATAAACACAATGTAATATGGAGTTATAAACACAATGTAATTATAAACACAATGTAGTTATAAACACAATGTAGTTATAAACACAATGTAATTATAAACACAATGTAATTATAAACACAATGTAATATGGAGTTATAAACACAATGTAGTTATAAACACAATGTAATATGGAGTTATAAACACAATGTAGTTATAAACACAATGTAATATGGAGTTATAAACACAATGTAATATGGAGTTATAAACACAATGTAATATGGAGTTATAAACACAATGTAGTTATAAACACAATGTAGTTATAAACACAATGTAATTATAAACACAATGTAATTATAAACACAATGTAATATGGAGTTATAAACACAATGTAATATGGAGTTATAAACACAATGTAATATGGAGTTATAAACACAATGTAATTATAAACACAATGTAATATGGAGTTATAAACACAATGTAATTATAAACACAATGTAATATGGAGTTATAAACACAATGTAATTATAAACACAATGTAATATGGAGTTATAAACACAATGTAATATGGAGTTATAAACACAATGTAGTTATAAACACAATGTAGTTATAAACACAATGTAATATGGAGTTATAAACACAATGTAATATGGAGTTATAAACACAATGTAATTATAAACACAATGTAATATGGAGTTATAAACACAATGTAGTTATAAACACAATGTAATATGGAATTATAAACACAATGTAGTTATAAACACAATGGAGTTATAAACACAATGTAATTATAAACACAATGTAATATGGAGTTATAAACACAATGGAGTTATAAACACAATGTAATATGGAGTTATAAACACAATGTAGTTATAAACACAATGTAATATGGAGTTATAAACACAATGGAGTTATAAACACAATGTAATATGGAGTTATAAACACAATGGAGTTATAAACACAATGTAATATGTAGTTATAAACACAATGTAATTATAAACACAATGTAATTATAAACACAATGTAGTTATAAACACAATGGAGTTATAAACACAATGTAATTATAAACACAATGGAGTTATAAACACAATGTAATATGGAGTTATAAACACAATGTAATATGGAGTTATAAACACAATGTAGTTATAAACACAATGTAATATGGAGTTATAAACACAATGGAGTTATAAACACAATGTAATATGGAGTTATAAACACAATGTAATATGGAGTTATAAACACAATGTAATATGGAGTTATAAACACAATGTAATATGGAGTTATAAACACAATGTAATATGTAATTATAAACACAATGTAATATGGAGTTATAAACACAATGTAATATGGAGTTATAAACACAATGTAATATGTAGTTATAAACACAATGTAATATGGAGTTATAAACACAATGTAATATGTAGTTATAAACACAATGTAATATGGAGTTATAAACACAATGTAATATGGAATTATAAACACAATGTAGTTATAAACACAATGTAATATGGAGTTATAAACACAATGTAATTATAAACACAATGTAATATGGAGTTATAAACACAATGTAATATGGAATTATAAACACAATGTAGTTATAAACACAATGTAATATGTAGTTATAAACACAATGTAATATGGAGTTATAAACACAATGTAATATGTAGTTATAAACACAATGTAATATGGAGTTATAAACACAATGTAATATGTAGTTATAAACACAATGTAATTATAAACACAATGTAATATGGAGTTATAAACACAATGTAGTTATAAACACAATGTAATATGTAGTTATAAACACAATGTAATATGGAATTATAAACACAATGTAGTTATAAACACAATGTAATATGTAGTTATAAACACAATGTAATATGGAGTTATAAACACAATGTAATATGTAGTTATAAACACAATGTAATATGGAGTTATAAACACAATGTAATATGGAGTTATAAACACAATGTAGTTATAAACACAATGTAATATGGAGTTATAAACACAATGTAATATGGAGTTATAAACACAATGTAATATGGAGTTATAAACACAATGTAATATGGAGTTATAAACACAATGTAGTTATAAACACAATGTAATATGGAGTTATAAACACAATGTAATATGTAGTTATAAACACAATGTAATATGGAGTTATAAACACAATGTAATATGGAGTTATAAACACAATGTAATATGGAGTTATAAACACAATGTAATATGGAGTTATAAACACAATGTAATATGGAGTTATAAACACAATGTAATATGGAGTTATAAACACAATGTAATATGTAGTTATAAACACAATGTAATTATAAACACAATGTAATATGTAGTTATAAACACAATGGAGTTATAAACACAATGTAATATGGAGTTATAAACACAATGTAGTTATAAACACAATGTAATATGTAGTTATAAACACAATGTAATATGGAGTTATAAACACAATGTAATATGGAGTTATAAACACAATGTAATATGTAGTTATAAACACAATGTAATATGGAGTTATAAACACAATGTAATATGGAGTTATAAACACAATGTAGTTATAAACACAATGTAATATGGAGTTATAAACACAATGTAATATGGAGTTATAAACACAATGTAATATGTAATTATAAACACAATGTAATATGGAGTTATAAACACAATGTAATTATAAACACAATGGAGTTATAAACACAATGTAATATGTAGTTATAAACACAATGTAATTATAAACACAATGTAATATGGAGTTATAAACACAATGTAATATGGAGTTATAAACACAATGTAATATGTAGTTATAAACACAATGTAATATGGAGTTATAAACACAATGTAATATGGAGTTATAAACACAATGTAATTATAAACACAATGTAATATGGAGTTATAAACACAATGTAATATGTAGTTATAAACACAATGTAATATGAAGTTATAAACACAATGTAATTATAAACACAATGTAATATGGAGTTATAAACACAATGTAATATGTAATTATAAACACAATGTAATATGGAGTTATAAACACAATGTAATATGGAGTTATAAACACAATGTAATTATAAACACAATGTAATATGGAGTTATAAACACAATGTAATATGTAGTTAAAAACACAATGTAATATGGAGTTATAAACACAATGTAATATGGAGTTATAAACACAATGTAATTATGAACACAATGTAATTATAAACGCAATGTAATTATAAACACAATGTAATATGGAGTTATAAACACATTGTAATATGTAATTATAAACACAATGTAATATGGAGTTATAAACACAATGTAATTATAAACACAATGTAATTATAAACACAATGTAATATGTAGTTATAAACACAATGTAATTATAAACACAATGTAATATGGAGTTATAAACACAATGTAATATGTAATTATAAACACAATATAATATGGAGTTATAAACACAATGTAATATGGAGTTATAAACACAATGTAATATGGAGTTATAAACACAATGTAATTATAAACACAATGTAATTATAAACACAATGTAATATGGAGTTATAAACACAATGTAATTATAAACACAATGTAATATGGAGTTATAAACACAATGTAATATGGAGTTATAAATACAATGTAATTATAAACACAATGTAATATGGAGTTATAAACACAATGTAGTTATAAACACAATGTAATATGTAATTATAAACACAATGTAATATGGAGTTATAAACACAATGTAATATGGAGTTATAAACACAATGTAATATGGAGTTATAAACACAATGTAATATGGAGTTATAAACACAATGTAATATGGAGTTATAAACACAATGTAATATGGAGTTATAAACACAATGTAATATGAAGTTATAAACACAATGTAATTATAAACACAATGTAATATGGAGTTATAAACACAATGTAATATGTAATTATAAACACAATGTAATATGGAGTTATAAACACAATGTAATATGGAGTTATAAACACAATGTAATATGGAGTTATAAACACAATGTAATATGTAGTTATAAACACAATGTAATATGGAGTTATAAATACAATGTAATATGTAGTTATAAACACAATGTAATATGGAGTTATAAACACAATGTAATATGTAGTTATAAACACAATGTAATATGTAATTATAAACACAATGTAATATGGAGTTATAAACACAATGTAATATGGAGTTATAAACACAATGTAATATGGAGTTATAAACACAATGTAATATGTAATTATAAACACAATGTAATATGTAGTTATAAACACAATGTAATATGTAGTTATAAACACAATGTAATATGTAGTTATAAACACAATGTAATATGGAGTTATAAACACAATGTAATATGTAGTTATAAACACAATGTAATTATAAACACAATGTAATATGGAGTTATAAACACAATGTAATATGTAGTTATAAACACAATGTAATATGTAGTTATAAACACAATGTAATATGGAGTTATAAACACAATGTAATTATAAACACAATGTAATATGGAGTTATAAACACAATGTAATATGTAATTATAAACACAATGTAATATGGAGTTATAAACACAATGTAATTATAAACACAATGTAATATGGAGTTATAAACACAATGTAATATGTAATTATAAACACAATGTAATATGGAGTTATAAACACAATGTAATTATAAACACAATGTAATATGGAGTTATAAACACAATGTAATGATAAACACAATGTAATATGGAGTTATAAACACAATGTAATATGTAGTTATAAATACAATGTAATATGTAGTTATAAATACAATGTAATATGGAGTTATAAACACAATGTAGTTATAAACACAATGTAATATGTAGTTATAAACACAATGTAATATGTAGTTATAAATACAATGTAGTTATAAACACAATGGAGTTATAAACACAATGTAATTATAAACACAATGTAATATGGAGTTATAAACACAATGGAGTTATAAACACAATGTAATATGTAGTTATAAACACAATGGAGTTATAAACACAATGTAATATGTAGTTATAAACACAATGTAATATGTAGTTATAAACACAATGTAATATGGAGTTATAAACACAATGTAATTATAAACACAATGTAATATGGAGTTATAAACACAATGTAATATGGAGTTATAAACACAATGGAGTTATAAACACAATGTAATATGTAATTATAAACACAATGTAATATGTAGTTATAAACACAAGGAGTTATAAACACAATGTAATATGTAATTATAAACACAATGTAATATGTAGTTATAAACACAATGGAGTTATAAACACAATGTAATATGTAGTTATAAACACAATGTAATATGTAGTTATAAACACAATGTAATATGGAGTTATAAACACAATGTAATTATAAACACAATGTAATATGGAGTTATAAACACAATATAATATGGAGTTATAAATACAATGTAATATGGAGTTATAAACACAGTGTAATATGTAGTTATAAACACAATGTAATATGTAGTTATAAACACAATGTAATATGTAGTTATAAACACAATGTAATATGGAGTTATAAACATAATGTAATTATAAACACAATGTAATATGTAGTTATAAACACAATGTAATATGGAGTTATAAACACAATGTAATATGGAGTTATAAACACAATGTAATATGGAGTTATAAACATAATGTAATTATAAACACAATGTAATATGTAGTTATAAACACAATGTAATATGGAGTTATAAACACAATGTAATATGGAGTTATAAACACAATGTAATATGGAGTTATAAACACAATGTAATTATAAACACAATGTAATATGTAATTATAAACACAATGTAATATGTAGTTATAAACACAATGTAATATGTAGTTATAAACACAATGTAATTATAAACACAATGTAATATGTAATTATAAACACAATGTAATATGTAGTTATAAACACAATGTAATATGTAGTTATAAACACAATGTAATATGTAGTTATAAACACAATGTAATATGTAGTTATAAACATAATGTAATATGGAGTTATAAACACAATGTAATATGGAGTTATAAATACAATGTAATATGGAGTTATAAACACAATGTAATATGTAGTTATAAACACAATGTAATATGTAGTTATAAACACAATGTAATATGTAGTTATAAACACAATGTAATTATAAACACAATGTAATATGGAGTTATAAACACAATGTAATATGGAGTTATAAACACAATGTAATATGGAGTTATAAACACAATGTAATTATAAACACAATGTAATATGTAGTTATAAACACAATGTAATATGTAATTATAAACACAATGTAATATGGAGTTATAAACACAATGTAATATGGAGTTATAAACACAATGTAATATGGAGTTATAAACACAATGTAATATGGAGTTATAAACACAATGTAATATGTAGTTATAAACACAATGTAATATGGAGTTATAAACACAATGTAATATGTAGTTATAAACACAATGTAATATGTAGTTATAAACACAATGTAATATGGAGTTATAAACCAGATTTTTTTTTAAATTGTGCACTACTTAGACCAGAGCCCTATTCCCTCCATAGTCCCCTACTTTAGACCAGAGCCCTATTCCCTCCATAGTACCCTACTTTAGACCAGAGCCCTATTCCCTCCATAGTACCCTACTTTAGACCAGAGCCCTATTCCCTCCATAGTCCACTACTTTAGACCAGAGCCCTATTCCCTCCATGGTGCACTACTTTAGACCAGAGCCCTATTCCCTCCATAGTCCCCTACTTTAGACCAGAGCCCTATTCCCTCCATAGTCCACTACTTTAGACCAGATCCCTATTCCCTCCATGGTGCACTACTTTAGACCAGAGCCCTATTCCCTCCATAGTCCCCTACTTTAGACCAGAGCCCTATTCCCTCCATAGTACCCTACTTTAGACCAGAGCCCTATTCCCTCCATAGTCCACTACTTTAGACCAGAGCCCTATTCCCTCCATGGTGCACTACTTTAGACCAGAGCCCTATTCCCTCCATAGTCCACTACTTTAGACCAGAGCCCTATTCCCTCCATAGTCCACTACTTTAGACCAGAGCCCTATTCCCTCCATAGTCCCCTACTTTAGATCAGAGCCCTATTCCCTCCATAGTCCACTACTTTAGACCAGAGCCCTATTCCCTCCATAGTACCCTACTTTAGACCAGAGCCCTATTCCCTCCATAGTCCACTACTTTAGACCAGAGCCCTATTCCCTCCATAGTCCCCTACTTTAGACCAGAGCCCTATTCCCTCCATAGTCCACTACTTTAGACCAGAGCCCTATTCTATCCATAGTCCCCTACTTTAGACCAGAGCCCTATTCCCTCCATAGTCCCCTACTTTAGACCAGAGCCCTATTCCCTCCATAGTCCCCTACTTTAGACCAGAGCCCTATTCCCTCCATAGTCCCCTACTTTAGACCAGAGCCCTATTCCCTCCATAGTCCACTACTTTAGACCAGAGCCCTATTCCCTCCATAATCCACTACTTTAGACCAGAGCCCTATTCCCTCCATAGTCCCCTACTTTAGATCAGAGCCCTATTCCCTCCATAGTCCCCTACTTTAGACCAGAGCCCTATTCCCTACATAGTGCACTACTTTAGACCAGAGCCCTATTCCCTCCATAGTCCACTCCTTTAGACCAGAGCCCTATTCCCTATATAGTGCACTACTTTAGACCAGAGCCCTATTCCCTCCATAGTCCACTACTTTAGACCAGAGCCCTATTCCCTACATAGTGCACTACTTTAGACCAGAGCCCTATTCCCTCCATAGTCCACTCCTTTAGACCAGAGCCCTATTCCCTCCATAGTCCACTACTTTAGACCAGAGCCCTATTCCCTACATAGTGCACTACTTTAGACCAGAGCCCTATTCCCTTCATAGTCCACTACTTTAGACCAGAGCCCTATTCCCTCCATAGTCCCCTACTTTAGACCAGAGCCCTATTCCCTCCATAGTCCCCTATTTTAGACCAGAGCCCTATTCCCTCCATAGTCCCCTACTTTAGACCAGAGCCCTATTCCCTCCATAGTCCCCTATTTTAGACCAGAGCCCTATTCCCTCCATAGTCCCCTACTTTAGACCAGAGCCCTATTCCCTCCATAGTCCCCTACTTTAGACCAGAGCCCTATTCCCTCCATAGTCCCCTATTTTAGACCAGAGCCCTATTCCCTCCATAGTCCCCTACTTTAGACCAGAGCCCCTTAGGGAATTGGATGCCTTTCGGGATTCATTCCCCTGTGTTTTTGCTCTTTGTTCATGCAGCTCGTTATTAATTTAAGTCATTCAGGAATATTGCAAGATTCACGTATACTTCTTGCTTAGGCCACATGGGATTAAAGCAAGCATTCCACTGGTCATTAGTCTCTGTCCTCGACCAACCAGAACATAGATTATAGTCAATACTGTTCCATACAGGACGGGGGAGTAAAAGCATTGGTTTGAGGACTTATTGATCCCATTGGCAAAAAACTCTGAAATCAATATATTTTTTTACCCATGAAATACTGTTTGATGTTTTATTGTAAATATGATCAATACAAACAGTGTGGTAGATGTTTTATGGGATATTTATGGTTCTTAAAATACTAACTGGATTAGTGAAATATTTGAGTGTGTGCCAGGGGTCCAGTTTCCTGTATGCTCAGCGCAGCAGTTTCCCCCCGTAGTGTCAGAGATGAGCCTAATGGAGGTCCCCAGGCAGAGTGAGAGAAGAGCCATACACAAGTCACCACTTTCCCTTCCGTCTCTCTTTCCCCCCTCCATCCCTCTCCCGAGAGTGATTTCACAGGCAGTTTGAAAGTACCCCCTAGGCTAACCGTCATCCCCAATCCCTGCTAGAGCCCATGTAGTTGGACCCCATCAGCTCTATAGCCCCAGTCTATCGGTAGACCAGAGAGGAGGGAGACCATTGTTATTGTCCAGTTACAGACCGTATAGATTTTCTTTTCTCTGGGTTTTGAAGTTGGAAAGTTTTGTCCTAATGGCACCTCACCTGCAGCTCTGTTGTGTTGCTAACTCCCACCTTGTCAGAAGTTCCAGTCATTTCAGTGAGGATCTGAGGCTGCAGAAAACTTTCAGGATGAGACACACAGACCAAGGCCAAAAATAGAGCAAAACACTTCCTCCTTTACAGTCTGAAGTACACGATGAGGAAGACACAGATGAAGAAAGAGAGGAAGATGAACACCTCAGGAAGGAGGAGTGGTGGACGAGGGTCGGTAAACATAGCTAACCTCCTCCACAGAGCCCCAGCAAGGAGGAGTGGTGGACGAGGGACGGTAAACATAGCTAACCTCCTCGTCCACAGAGCCCCAGGAAGGAGGAGTGGTGGACCAGGGTCGGTAAACATAGCTAACCTCCTCCTCCACAGAGCCCCAGGAAGGAGGAGTGGTGGACGAGGGTCGGTAAACATAGCTAACCTCCTCCTCCACAGAGCCCCAGGAAGGAGGAGTGGTGGACGAGGGTCGGTAAACATAGCTAACCTCCTCCTCCACAGAGCCTCAGGAAGGAGGAGTGGTGGACAAGGGTCGGTAAACATAGCTAACCTCCTCCTCCACAGAGCCCCAGGATGGAGGAGTGGTGAACGAGGGTCGGTAAACATAGCTAACCTCCTCCTCCACAGAGCCCCAGGATGGAGGAGTGGTGGACGAGGGTCGGTAAACATAGCTAACCTCCTCCTCCACAGAGTCCCAGGATGGAGGAGTGGTGGACCAGGGTCGGTAAACATAGCTAACCTCCTCCTCCACAGAGCCCCAGGAAGGAGGAGTGGTGGACGAGGGTCGGTAAACATAGCTAACCTCCTCCTCCACAGAGCCCCAGGATGGAGGAGTGGTGGACCAGGGTCGGTAAACATAGCTAACCTCCTCCTCCACAGAGCCCCAGGATGGAGGAGTGGTGGACGAGGGTCGGTAAACATAGCTAACCTCCTCCTCCACAGAGCCCCAGGATGGAGGAGTGGTGGACGAGGGTCGGTAAACATAGCTAACCTCCTCCTCCACAGAGTCTCAGGAAGGAGGAGTGGTGGACAAGAGTCAGTAAACATATGTAACCTCCTCCTCCACAGAGCCCCAGGATGGAGGAGTGGTGGACAAGAGTCGGTAAACATATGTAACCTCCTCCTCCACAGAGCCCCAGGATGGAGGAGTGGTGGACGAGGGTCGGTAAACATAGCTAACCTCCTCCACAGAGCCCCAGGAAGGAGGGTGCGTTGTGTGCCTTGTGCAGCCTATAGATAAGACTCCTTCTGCTGAGGAGCGGCCTGGCCGGCCATCAGTCCTCTTCCTGCTCCCTCTCTCTACTCTCCCTTGGTGGGAGCCGGGCCAGGGAGGGTCCCTAAGAGAGAGAGCAAGAGAAATATGCAGAGAGAGGGGTAGGAGGGAGAGATAGAGCGAGAGAAATGTGTAGGAGAGAATGGATGTGAGAGAGAAAGGGGATAGAGAGAGGGGGATAGAGAGAGGGGGATAGAGAGGATAGAGAGAGTGGATAGAGAGAGGGGGGATAGAGGATAGAGAGAGGGAAGGATAGAGAGAGAGGAGGATAGAGAGAGAGGGGATAGAGAGAGGGGAGGATGGAGAGAGAGGGGATAGAGAGAGGGGAGGATAGAGGGAGAGGGGATAGAGAGAGGGGAGGATAGAGAGAGAGGGATAGAGAGAGGGGATAGAGAGAGGGGGCTGGAGAGGGGGGAGGATAGCGAGAGGGAAGGATAGAGAGAGAGGGGATAGAGAGAGGGGATAGAGAGAGGGGGCTGGAGAGGGGGGAGGATAGAGAGAGAGGGGATAGAGAGAGGGGGCTGGAGAGGGGGGAGGATATAGAGAGGGGAGGATAGAGAGAGAGGGGATAGAGAGAGGGAAGGATAGAGAGAGGGAAGGATAGAGAGAGGGAAGGATAGAGAGAGGGAATAGAGAGAGGGGAGGATAGAGAGAGGGGAGGATAGAGAGAGGGGAGGATAGAGAGAGAGGGGAGGATAGAGAGAGGGGAGGATAGAGAGAGGGAATAGAGAGAGGGGAGGATAGAGAGAGGGACGGATAGAGGGGAGGATAGAGAGAGGGAATAGAGAGAGGGGAGGATAGAGAGAGGGACGGATAGAGGGGAGGATAGAGAGAGGGGAGGATAGAGAGAGGGGAGGATAGAGAGAGGGGAGGATAGAGAGAGGGGAGGATAGAGAGGGGGGAGGATAGAGAGAGGGGAGGATAGAGAGAGGGAAGGATAGAGAGACGGGAGGATATAGAGAGAGAGAAGGATAGAGAGAGGGAAGGATAGAGAGAGGGGATAGAGAGAGGGGGCTGGAGAGGGGGGATAGAGAGAGAAAGGGGGATAGAGAGAAGGGGATAGAGAGAGGGGTAAAGAGAGAGAGGGAAAGAGAGAGGGGAAAAGAGATGGGGGTCAATGATCAATAGAGGGAAAGGTTCAACATGATGTATTAGCCACTTTTTCACTTAGTTAAGTATGTTCAAACACTTTGCCTGTACACACATGTACCAGTCTAAAGATTCTCAGACAGTGATTAAGTTATTTAAGGAAACTAAAAACGAATCAGAACTTGTCACATGGTAAATACGTCCCACATATATCCAGTGCTACTTTTATTTCTGCCGTGTCAGCAACTCTCCTGGTGTTATGGGATCAATATCTACTTATTCAACTCATCTAGTGTTATGGGATCAATACCTACTTATTCAACTCTCCTAGTGTTATGGGATCAATACCTTTATTCAACTCATCTAGTGTTATGGGATCAATACCTTTATTCAACTCTCCTAGTGTAATGGGATCAATACCTACTTATTCAACTCATCTAGTGTTATGGGATCAATACCTTTATTCAACTCATCTAGTGTTATGGGATCAATACCTTTATTCAACTCATCTAGTGTCATGGGATCAATACCTTTATTCAACTCATCTAGTGTCATGGGATCAATACCTTTATTCAACTCATCTAGTGTTATGGGATCAATACCTACTTATTCAACTCATCTAGTGTTATGGGATCAATACCTTTATTCAACTCATCTAGTATCATGGGATCAATACCTTTATTCAACTCATCTAGTGTTATGGGATCAATACCTACTTATTCAACTCTCCTAGTGTAATGGGATCAATACCTACTTATTCAACTCATCTAGTGTTATGGGATCAATACCTTTATTCAACTCATCTAGTGTTATGGGATCAATACCTTTATTCAACTCATCTAGTGTAATGGGATCAATACCTACTTATTCAACTCATCTAGTGTCATGGGATCAATACCTACTTATTCAACTCTCCTAGTGTCATGGGATCAATACCTACTTATTCAACTCATCTAGTGTTATGGGATCAATACCTTTATTCAACTCATCTAGTGTTATGGGATCAATACCTCTATTCAACTCATCTAGTGTAATGGGATCAATACCTACTTATTCAACTCATCTAGTGTCATGGGATCAATACCTACTTATTCAACTCATCTAGTGTCATGGGATCAATACCTACTTATTCAACTCTCCTGGTGTCATGGGATCAATACCTTTATTCAACTCATCTAGTGTTATGGGATCAATACCTTTATTCAACTCATCTAGTGTTATGGGATCAATACCTACTTATTCAACTCTCCTGGTGTCATGGGATCAATACCTACTTATTCAACTCATCTAGTGTCATGGGATCAATACCTACTTATTCAACTCATCTGGTGTTATGGGATCAATACCTACTTATTCAACTCTCCTGGTGTCATGGGATCAATACCTTTATTCAACTCTCCTAGTGTCATGGGATCAATACCTTTATTCAACTCATCTAGTGTTATGGGATCAATACCTACTTATTCAACTCTCCTAGTGTAATGGGATCAATACCTACTTATTCAACTCATCTAGTGTTATGGGATCAATACCTTTATTCAACTCATCTAGTGTTATGGGATCAATACCTTTATTCAACTCATCTAGTGTAATGGGATCAATACCTACTGTTTCAACTCATCTAGTGTCATGGGATCAATACCTACTTATTCAACTCTCCTAGTGTCATGGGATCAATACCTACTTATTCAACTCATCTAGTGTTATGGGATCAATACCTTTATTCAACTCATCTAGTGTTATGGGATCAATACCTCTATTCAACTCATCTAGTGTAATGGGATCAATACCTACTTATTCAACTCATCTAGTGTCATGGGATCAATACCTACTTATTCAACTCATCTAGTGTCATGGGATCAATACCTACTTATTCAACTCTCCTGGTGTCATGGGATCAATACCTTTATTCAACTCATCTAGTGTTATGGGATCAATACCTACTTATTCAACTCATCTAGTGTCATGGGATCAATACCTACTTATTCAACTCTCCTGGTGTTATGGGATCAATATCTACTTATTCAACTCATCTAGTGTTATGGGATCAATACCTACTTATTCAACTCTCCTAGTGTTATGGGATCAATACCTTTATTCAACTCATCTAGTGTTATGGGATCAATACCTTTATTCAACTCTCCTAGTGTAATGGGATCAATACCTACTTATTCAACTCATCTAGTGTTATGGGATCAATACCTTTATTCAACTCATCTAGTGTTATGGGATAAATACCTTTATTCAACTCATCTAGTGTCATGGGATCAATACCTTTATTCAACTCATCTAGTGTCATGGGATCAATACCTTTATTCAACTCATCTAGTGTTATGGGATCAATACCTACTTATTCAACTCATCTAGTGTTATGGGATCAATACCTTTATTCAACTCATCTAGTATCATGGGATCAATACCTTTATTCAACTCATCTAGTGTTATGGGATCAATACCTACTTATTCAACTCTCCTAGTGTAATGGGATCAATACCTACTTATTCAACTCATCTAGTGTTATGGGATCAATACCTTTATTCAACTCATCTAGTGTTATGGGATCAATACCTTTATTCAACTCATCTAGTGCAATGGGATCAATACCTACTTATTCAACTCATCTAGTGTCATGGGATCAATACCTACTTATTCAACTCTCCTAGTGTCATGGGATCAATACCTACTTATTCAACTCATCTAGTGTTATGGGATCAATACCTTTATTCAACTCATCTAGTGTTATGGGATCAATACCTCTATTCAACTCATCTAGTGTAATGGGATCAATACCTACTTATTCAACTCATCTAGTGTCATGGGATCAATACCTACTTATTCAACTCATCTAGTGTCATGGGATCAATACCTACTTATTCAACTC
This sequence comes from Salvelinus fontinalis, assembly GCF_029448725.1. Taxonomy (NCBI): domain Eukaryota; kingdom Metazoa; phylum Chordata; class Actinopteri; order Salmoniformes; family Salmonidae; genus Salvelinus; species Salvelinus fontinalis. The sequence goes on along the minus strand of NW_026600724.1, from coordinate 19,885 downwards.
TCCTGGTGTCATGGGATCAATACCTTTATTCAACTCATCTAGTGTTATGGGATCAATACCTACTTATTCAACTCATCTAGTGTCATGGGATCAATACCTACTTATTCAACTCTCCTAGTGTCATGGGATCAATACCTACTTATTCAACTCATCTAGTGTTATGGGATCAATACCTACTTATTCAACTCATCTAGTGTTATGGGATCAATACCTTTATTCAACTCATCTAGTGTTATGGGATCAATACCTACTTATTCAACTCTCCTGGTGTCATGGGATCAATACCTACTTATTCAACTCATCTAGTGTCATGGGATCAATACCTACTTATTCAACTCATCTGGTGTTATGGGATCAATACCTACTTATTCAACTCTCCTGGTGTCATGGGATCAATACCTTTATTCAACTCTCCTAGTGTCATGGGATCAATACCTTTATTCAACTCATCTAGTGTTATGGGATCAATACCTACTTATTCAACTCTCCTAGTGTAATGGGATCAATACCTACTTATTCAACTCATCTAGTGTTATGGGATCAATACCTTTATTCAACTCATCTAGTGTTATGGGATCAATACCTTTATTCAACTCATCTAGTGTAATGGGATCAATACCTACTTATTCAACTCTCCTGGTGTTATGGGATCAATATCTACTTATTCAACTCATCTAGTGTTATGGGATCAATACCTACTTATTCAACTCTCCTAGTGTTATGGGATCAATACCTTTATTCAACTCATCTAGTGTTATGGGATCAATACCTTTATTCAACTCTCCTAGTGTAATGGGATCAATACCTACTTATTCAACTCATCTAGTGTTATGGGATCAATACCTTTATTCAACTCATCTAGTGTTATGGGATCAATACCTTTATTCAACTCATCTAGTGTCATGGGATCAATACCTTTATTCAACTCATCTAGTGTCATGGGATCAATACCTTTATTCAACTCATCTAGTGTTATGGGATCAATACCTACTTATTCAACTCATCTAGTGTTATGGGATCAATACCTTTATTCAACTCATCTAGTATCATGGGATCAATACCTTTATTCAACTCATCTAGTGTTATGGGATCAATACCTACTTATTCAACTCTCCTAGTGTAATGGGATCAATACCTACTTATTCAACTCATCTAGTGTTATGGGATCAATACCTTTATTCAACTCATCTAGTGTTATGGGATCAATACCTTTATTCAACTCATCTAGTGCAATGGGATCAATACCTACTTATTCAACTCATCTAGTGTCATGGGATCAATACCTACTTATTCAACTCTCCTAGTGTCATGGGATCAATACCTACTTATTCAACTCATCTAGTGTTTTGGGATCAATACCTTTATTCAACTCATCTAGTGTTATGGGATCAATACCTCTATTCAACTCATCTAGTGTAATGGGATCAATACCTACTTATTCAACTCATCTAGTGTCATGGGATCAATACCTACTTATTCAACTCATCTAGTGTCATGGGATCAATACCTACTTATTCAACTCTCCTGGTGTCATGGGATCAATACCTTTATTCAACTCATCTAGTGTTATGGGATCAATACCTACTTATTCAACTCATCTAGTGTCATGGGATCAATACCTACTTATTCAACTCTCCTAGTGTCATGGGATCAATACCTACTTATTCAACTCACCTAGTGTAATGGGATCAATACCTACTTATTCAACTCATCTAGTGTTATGGGATCAATACCTTTATTCAACTCATCTAGTGTTATGGGATCAATACCTACTTATTCAACTCTCCTGGTGTCATGGGATCAATACCTACTTATTCAACTCATCTAGTGTCATGGGATCAATACCTACTTATTCAACTCATCTGGTGTTATGGGATCAATACCTACTTATTCAACTCTCCTGGTGTCATGGGATCAATACCTTTATTCAACTCTCCTAGTGTCATGGGATCAATACCTTTATTCAACTCATCTAGTGTTATGGGATCAATACCTACTTATTCAACTCTCCTAGTGTAATGGGATCAATACCTACTTATTCAACTCATCTAGTGTTATGGGATCAATACCTTTATTCAACTCATCTAGTGTTATGGGATCAATACCTTTATTCAACTCATCTAGTGTAATGGGATCAATACCTACTTATTCAACTCATCTAGTGTCATGGGATCAATACCTACTTATTCAACTCTCCTAGTGTCATGGGATCAATACCTACTTATTCAACTCATCTAGTGTTATGGGATCAATACCTTTATTCAACTCATCTAGTGTTATGGGATCAATACCTCTATTCAACTCATCTAGTGTAATGGGATCAATACCTACTTATTCAACTCATCTAGTGTCATGGGATCAATACCTACTTATTCAACTCATCTAGTGTCATGGGATCAATACCTACTTATTCAACTCTCCTGGTGTCATGGGATCAATACCTTTATTCAACTCATCTAGTGTTATGGGATCAATACCTTTATTCAACTCATCTAGTGTTATGGGATCAATACCTACTTATTCAACTCTCCTGGTGTCATGGGATCAATACCTACTTATTCAACTCATCTAGTGTCAAGGGATCAATACCTACTTATTCAACTCATCTGGTGTCATGGGATCAATACCTTTATTCAACTCTCCTAGTGTTATGGGATCAATACCTACTTATTCAACTCATCTAGTGTTATGGGATCAATACCTTTATTCAACTCATCTAGTGTCATGGGATCAATACCTACTTATTCAACTCTCCTAGTGTTATGGGATCAATATCTACTTATTCAACTCTCCTGGTGTCATGGGATCAATACCTACTTATTCAACTCATCTAGTGTTATGGGATCAATACCTTTATTCAACTCATCTAGTGTCATGGGATCAATACCTTTATTCAACTCATCTAGTGTTATGGGATCAATATCTACTTATTCAACTCTCCTAGTGTCATGGGATCAATACCTACTTATTCAACTCATCTAGTGTAATGGGATCAATACCTACTTATTCAACTCATCTAGTGTTATGGGATCAATACCTTCTTATTCAACTCATCTAGTGTCATGGGATCAATACCTACTTATTCAACTCATCTGGTGTTATGGGATCAATACCTACTTATTCAACTCTCCTGGTGTCATGGGATCAATACCTACTTATTCAACTCTCCTGGTGTCATGGGATCAATACCTACTTATTCAACTCTCCTGGTGTCATGGGATCAATACCTACTTATTCAATGTTGTGATACAATAATGAAAAAGTCCAATATCGTATCACTGACTAGATCTACACGGTGATATACACTGAGTGCACAAAACATCAGGAATAGCCTCAATTCGTCAGGGCATCTTGACACACTCATCCCGGTGTCCCTGGCAGCTACTACCATACACCGTTCAAAGGGACGTAAATATTTGGTCTAAATGGCACGTGTACACAATCCTATTGTCTCAAGGCTTAAAGTACTTAATCTACACTGACTGAAGTGGATTTAACAAGTGACAAGTGACAATAAACGATCATACCTTTCACCTGGATTTACCTGGTCAGTCTGAAAAGTCCTGAAAAGAGCAGGTGTTCCTAATGTTTTGTACACTCGGTGTATATTACCATAGTTACAGTGGCTTGCAACAGTATTCACCCCCGTGGCATTTTTCCTATTTTGTTGCCTTACAACCTGGAATTAAAAGAGATTTTTGGGGAGGTTTGTATCTGATTTACACAATATGTCTACAACTTTGAAGATGCAAAATATTTTTTCTTGTGAAATAACTATTCATGCCCCCAGAGTCAGTACTTTGTAGAGTCACCTTTTGCAGCAATTACAGCTGCAAGTCTCTTGGGGTATGTCTCTATAAGCTTGGCACTTCTAGCCACTGGGATTTTTTCCCATTCTTCAAGGCAAAACTGCTCCAGCTCCTTCAAGTTGGATGGGTCCTGCTGGTGTACAGCAATCTTTATGTCATACCACAAATTCTCAATTGGGTTGAGGTCTGGGCTTTGACTAGGCCATTCCAAGACATTTAAATGTTTCCCCTTAAACCACTCGAGTGTTGCTTTAGCAGTATGTTTAGGGTCATTGTCCTGCTGGAAGGTGAACCTCCGTCCCACTCTCAAATCTCTGGAAGACTGAAACAGGTTTCCCTCAAGAATTTCCCTGTATTTAGCGCCACACATCACATCATGCCGATGGAAAACATCCCCACAGCATGATGCTGCCACCACCATGATTCACTGTGGGGATGGTGTTCTCGGGGTGATGAGAGGTGTTGGGTTTGCGCCAGACATAGCGTTTTCCTTGATGGCCAAAAAAGCTTAATTTTAGTCTCATCTGACCAGAATAACTTCTTCCATATGTTTGGGGAGTCTCCCACATGCATTTTGGTGAACACCAAACGTGTTTGCTTATTTTCTTTTTTTAAGCAATGGCTTTATTCTGGCCACTCTTCCATAAAGCCTAGCTCTGTGGTCCTATGGACAGATACTCCAATCTCCGCTGTGGAGCTTTGCAGCTCCTTCAGGGTTATCTTTGGTCTCTTTGTTGCCTCTCTGATCAATGCTCTGCTTGCCTGGTCTGTGAGTTTTGGTGGGCGGCCCTCTCTTGCCTGGTCCGTGAGTTTTGGTGGGCCGGTTTGTTGTGGTGCCATATTCTTTACAATTTTTAATAATGGATTCAGGGGCTTATTTTGGGGCTTATTGAGGGCTTCATAGCATAGGGTGTGAATACATATGCATGTACCCCTTTTCCGTTTAAAAAATAAATAAATAATTGAAACATTCTTTTTTTTTTACTTCACCCGTTTTGACAATTTTGTGTACGTCCATTACATTAAATCCAAATCAATATCCATTTAAATTACAGGTTGTAATGCAACAAAATAGGAAAAACGCCAAGGAGGGTGAATACTTTCGCAAGGCACTGTAGATGATACAGGCATCACCCTGTCACCTATACAGCCACCCCACCATAGCGCCAGCAGCTACCTCCAGCTACCTGAACATATTCTTTGTGAAAGTCATGAGCTATCCCAGCTGGTGATGTTACATGGGGTATCCTTCCAGCGGTGTCAAACCTGCAGTTGTCCATCCATAGTCCTCTCTGTGATCCATCACTCTGAGTTCAGGTAGAGCCCACTATCACCTGCCTCTCCCTTCTCCTCCCGCCTCTCCCCTTCTCCCTGCATCTCCCTTCTCCTCCCGCCTCTCCCCCTTCTCCCTGCCTCCCCCTTCTCCTCCCGCCTCTCCCCCTTCTCCCTGCCTCCCCCTTCTCCTCCCACCTCTCCCCCTTCTCCCTGCCTCCCCCTTCTCCTCCCACCTCTCCCTTCCCCTCCCACCTCTCCCCCTTCTCCCTGCCTCCCCCTTCTCCTCCCGCCTCTCCCCTTCTCCCTGCCTCTCCCTTCCCCTCCCGCCTCTCCCCTTCTCCCTGCCTCCCCCTTCTCCTCCCACCTCTCCCCCTTCTCCCTGCCTCTCCCTTCCCCTCCCGCCACTCCCCCTTCTCCCTGCCTCCCCCTTCTCCTCCCGCCACTCCCCCTTCTCCCTGCCTCCCCCTTCTCCTCCCACCTCTCCCCTTCTCCCTGCCTCTCCCTTCTCCTCCCACCTCTCCCCCTTCTCCCTGCCTCTCCCTTGCCCTCGCCCCTCTCCCTGCCTCCCCCTTCTCCTCCCGCCTCTCCGCCGTCTCCCTGCCTCCCCCTTCTCCTCCCGCCTCTCCCTTTCTCCCCGTGCCCCCCTTTTCTGCCTGCCTCCTCCTTTCCTCCTTCCCCTTTCCTTCCTTCTCCTCACAGCCTCTCCCCTTTGCCTCCTCCTGTCCCCCTCCTCTGGTCCATGACACAATTACTCACAAGAAGACAAACGACAGGCTCTTGCTGCTGGTATCGGAGAGTCCAGCCACTTCTAAATGAAGGTGCTTTGGCAGCGCTGCTGTGGCTCCTTATACTTCCCCCTCTCCATCTCCCCAGTCTCTCGCTCCCCATCATGCTTATCGGCAGGCGAGCAGTGCCCCTAGCCACCCCCTCCTCCACCCCCTAGCCTCCCTCCTCTGTCACCCCCAGCCTCTTTCCTCTCTGTACCCTTCCTCAAGGGGTTTAGTTAGGGGAGACACATGGAGGACCAGCCTGGTTGATTTATCTCCCTTGCCCCTCTAGCCCCTTCGCCTGGCCCCCACCCTCGGTTCCCAGCCCCAGGTACCAGCCCCTTCGCCTGGCCCCCACCCTCGGCTCCCAGCCCCAGGTACCAGCCCCAAGCCTGGACACCACCAGGCTGAAACAGCCGACGAGGCTCCAACGACTCCAGTGGTTCCACATTAGCTGGAGTAAACCTTCCTGCAGGTGAAAAATGTCCTGTGATTGGCTAATTAATCAGTCAAACGGGAGCGACGCGGCCTCTGACTGGAGGGACCGAAGCAGGCGCCTGCAGAGGGCCCGCTGATAAATAGTCTCCCTGACGATTCATACATCAACAAAAGTTAGTCATTTTTCTAAAGCCCAAAGATGGCGGTGCGGGGGAGGGGTAGGTATCGCCGCTGAAGTTACCCTAGCTGCAGTTTTAATTTATTTTGCTCGCTTTATTTATATTTATTTGTCAATGTGGAGAAACGACTCCTCTACTCGACAGATAATTATTATTATTATTTTATTTTTTTAAATGTCCCCCTTTTTGAATCTTGTGTAATTGTTCTCTTTGTAGAGAGCACTGTTCTTTTTCCTTAGCCTTAGTCTTGGACAACAACAAAAAACAGCTGAATGGAGAATATTCATTTGAAACGGCTTTATAAAACACAACTAGGATTAATCTACAGTATGTCCGGGAATATAGATTAGTCTCTGATGTGTTTAAACGATCATTTGACCGATACTGAGCGTACCTAGGCTACCTGCGCTATCATACAGGCCCCGCTGGTTGTTTAAATAAGGTAAGGAGAACAGTACAACCCTATAGGATCATGAATAACCCACATCTCCTTTGTGCAAATGAATTTTAATGCAAATTCAGTCTAGAGTCTTGGTTTGGTACATACATTTCACTCCAGTATGCAGTCCGGTACCTCTGTATATTTGCTATACCTTAAGCAGAGAGATAATTTACAGGACGGGTTGTTGTATGTACAGAACCAATCAAAAGTTTGGACACACCTACTCATTCAAGTTTTTCTTAATTTTTTTTTTTACTATTTTGAAGACTGTGAAATAACAGATATGAAATAATGTAGTAAACAAAAAAGTGTTAAACAAATATTTTATATTTGAGATTCTTCAAAGTAGCCACCCTTTGCCTTGATGACAGCTTTGCACACAATTGGAAATTTCTCAACCAGCTTCATGAGGTTGGTCGCCAAGAATGCATTTCAATTAACAGGTGTGCATTGTTAAAAGTTATTTTGTGGAATTTCTTTCCTTCTTAATGCAGTTGAGTCAATCAGTTGTGTTGTGAAAAGTTGGGGGTGGCATACAGAATATAGTCCTATTTGGTAAAATACAAAGTCCATATTACGCCAAAAACAGCTCAAATAAGAAAAGAGAAAGACAGTCCATTTAATTTAAGACATGAAGGTCAGTCAATACAAAACATTTCAAGAACTTTGAAAGTTTCTTCAAGTGCAGTCATGAAAACCATGAAGTGCTATGATGAAACTGGCTCTCATGAGGACCGCCACAGGAAACGAAGACCCAGAGTTACCTCTTCTGCAAAGGATAAGTTCATTAGAGTTACCAGCCTCAGAATTTACAGCCCAAATAAATGCTTCACAGAGTTCAAGTAACATACACATCTCAATATCAACTGTTCAGAGGAGACTGTGTGAATCAGGCCTTCATGGTCGAATTGCTGCAAAGAAACCACTACTAAAGGACTCCAATAAGAAGAAGAGACTTACTTGGGCCAAGAAACACAAGCAATAGAAATCTGTCCTTTGGTCTGATGAGACCAAATTTGAGAGATGCATAGTAGTTGAACGGATTATCTAGGTATGTGTGGTTCCCACCGTGAAGCATGGAGGAGGAGATGCTTTGCTGGTGACACTGTCTGTGATTTATTTAGAATTAAAGGCAGACTTAACCAGCATGGCTACCACAGCATTTTTCAGCGATTTGCCATTCCATCTGGTTTGCGCTTAGTGGGACTATCATTTGTTTTTCAAAAAGGACAATGACCCAAAACACACCTCAAGCCTGTGTAAGGGCTATTTGACCAAGGAGAGTGCTGCATCAGATGACCTGGCCTCGACAATCACCCTACCTCAACCCAATTGAGATGGTGCTCAGCATATGTGGGAACTCCTTCAAGACTGTTGGAAAAGCATTCCAGGTGAAGCTGGTTGAGAGAATGCCAAGAGTGTGCAAAGCTGTCATCAAGGCAAAGGGTGGCTACTTTAGAATTGTTTAACACTTTTTTGGTTACTACATGATTCCATATACATTATTTCATAGGTTTGAGGTCTACAATGCAGAAAATAGTTTTAAAAAACACACAAAAAACACCTTCAAGGAGTAGGTGTGTCCAAAATGTTGATGTATTTTGATGTAGTGCAAAGTTGATTGCACCTTGAAATGACTAAAACAATTTGTGCTTTTTGACTGATTTATAATTTTGGGGTTAAACGACTACCCAGCATTATCTAAGTTTATATTGATGAGCTTGTGTATCAGAACATAGAATCTCTATTTATTTACATGGTTAGTTCTGTAGATTCCACTTGCGCTGTTCTCCTCAACATAACACAGCCTGGATGATGGTGATGGATAGGCCTAGCAGTTAGTTAGTGAGTGAGTTAGCGAGTAGTGAGTTGGCCGGTTGAGTGGGCCTGGCTGGTTCTAGGGCCCACCAGGTTCCAGCTAGGCGGTCGGTACGGAGTGCTCCTCCTGGGGTCGTGCTGACCTAAATGCCCTCTCCCACTCCCACTCCCTGCTCCGCCACAAAGAGGCCTCAGCCCCTGTTGCCCGCTCCCTCTGCCCACGCCCGTCCACATGAAGGATGGCTAGTCAGTGTGGGGGAGGGGCGGGGGGGGGGGGGGGGGGGGAGATCCCGGGCAACACAGTTGGAAGGAAGAAAAAGAAAAAGGGTGGTGCAGGGGGAGCAGGAGGGGGAGGGATGGAGCAGGTTGGAGGTTTGGCATTGAGGCATTTGGCAGAGGCTGTCGGTGTGGCAGGCAGGGCACACATGAGTCCACGGGCAGAGTCCACAGGTAGAGTCGAAAGAGCCCCTGCACTCTGAAACATTGTTGATCATAAGGTTTATTATACAATTAGGAGAATGGTTAATTAAATATCTAATAGTAGAGTAAATTATATATCCAGTATTAAGGTTTATTATACAATTAGTAGTATGGTTAATTATTTATCTAACAGTAAGGTTCATTATTGACGTATAAAAGTAGGACTACATCACTAGACGTTAAACAGTAGGACTATATCACTAGACGTTAAACAGTAGAACTATATCACTAGACGTTAAACAGTAGACCTATATCACTAGACGTTAAACAGTACGACTATATCACTAGACGTTAAACAGTAGACCTATATCACTAGACGTTAAACAGTAGGACTATATCACTACACGTTAAACAGTAGGACTACATCACTAGACGTTAAACAGTAGGCCTATATCACTAGACGTTAAACAGTAGGACTACATCACTAGACGTTAAACAGTAGACCTATATCACTAGACGTTAAACAGTAGGACTATATCACTAGACGTTAAACAGTAGGACTATATCACTAGACGTTAAACAGTAGGCCTATATCACTAGATGTTAACCTGTTGGGGATGGGGGCGCTGTTTAGACTATTTATGCTAATGTGGCTAATTTTTTAAACGGCTTCCCACAAAATCCTTGATCGTACAATATGCATATTATTATTATTATTGGATAGAAAACAGTCTATAGTTTCTATAGGAGTTGAAATTTTGTCTCTAAGTGGAACAGAGCCCATTCTACAGCAATTTCCCTGACATGGAGTCAGATTTGAGAAATGTTGGCCACTTTTCTGAAGTCATTTAAAAGGGCACTGTCGTTGCTATGACTATACGGACACTTCTTACGTCTTCCCCTGGATGCCTTTACGTGATGACGATTCCAACGGGCTCGATTGCTCGTTCACAGGCCCTACAAATGAAAAAAACCTTTAGCTAGCAAGTCTTTTCTTGCTGCGTAACGCGCGTGGAAGACACCGACCCTCTCCTGTTCCAAGCGTTAGTTTAGCCTGTTATATTTCTCCGGTCATCTTTTCACTCGTTATAGGAGTTAAAAACATCATAAGGTAGTTAATTTAAAGCGTTTTATAGCAATTTATATCCGTTTAGTGCGATTTTGGGACATTTATTTTTGCAACGATGTGAAAAGTTGGGCATGCTTTTCAGTTCATCCCGAACTCAGTTGACATTTCCACATGGCAAGAGGACAGCTTTCCACCAAAAGACGATTTCTCCCAAGAAAGGATCCTTTGCCCAAGATACTGATGGAAGAATAGCTCAAGGTAGGACATTTTTATTATGATAAATCGTGTTTCTGTCGAAACATTTTAGTGGCTTAGGACGCCATGTTTTTTGACGTAGCTTCGCTTGGCGCAAACTGTATTGAAAAGTAAGGATAATATTAAAAAATGTAATAACGCAATTGTATTAAGAATTAAATTGTCTATCAATCCCTGTCCACCCTATATTTTTTAGTCACGTTTATGAGTATTTATGTATAAGAGTAGATCACTGTCTAAGTGGCGCAAGGACGTTTTCTTTACCAGCTTGTCTACATTTCACATTGTCTAACCATGATTTTGGTGGCTAAATATAAACATTTTCGATCAAACTGTATATGCATGTTGTAATGTGATGTTACAGGAGTGTCATCGGAAGAATTCTGAGAAGGTTAGTGAAAAAATTAATATCTTTTGGCGATGTTGACTTTTATCGCTCACTTTGGCTAGAATCAATGCTGGGCTGCTAATTGCTATGTGCTAAGCTAATATAACGATTTATTGTGTTTTCGCTGTAAGACACTTAGAAAATCTGAAATATTGTCTGTATTCACAGGATCTGTGTCTTTCGATTCGTGTATGCTGTGTATTTTTACGAAATGTTTGATGATTAGTAGTTAGGTAAACACGTTGCTCATTGTAATTATTCTAGTCCATTTGTGATGGTGGGTGCAATTGTAAACTATGCCATATACCTGAAATATGCACTTTTTTCTAACAAAACCTATCCCATACCATAAATATGTTATCAGACTGTCATCTAATGAGTTTTTTTGTTGGTTAGGGGCTATAAATATCTTAGTTTAGCCGAATTGGTGATGGCTACTGGTGTTGGTGGACAAATAAAAGATGGTGGATTATGCTAATGTGTTTTTAGGTAATAGATGTACATCTTTACATATTGTGTCTTCCCTGTAAAACATTTTAAAAATCGGAAATGTTGACTGGATTCATAAGATCTGTGTCTTTCATTAGCTGTATTGGACTTTAATGTGTGAAAGTTAAATATTTAAAAAAAATATTTTTTTTGAATTTCGCGGCACTGGTTTTTCAGTGGGGGGGGGGGGGGTGTGCCGCTAGCGCCACGCTGATCCTAGACAGGTTAAACAGTAGAACTACATCACTAGACGCTAAACAGTAGGACTACATCACTAGACGTTAAACAGTAGGACTATATCACTAGACGTTAAACAGTAGACCTATATCACTAGACGTTAAACAGTAGGACTACATCACTAGACGTTAAACAGTAGGACTACATCACTAGACGTTAAACAGTAGACCTATATCACTAGACGTTAAACAGTAGGCCTACGTCACTAGACGTTAAACAGTAGGACTACATCACTAGACGTTAAACAGTAGGACTATATCACTAGACGTTAAACAGTAGGACTATATCACTAGACGTTAAACAGTAGGACTATGTCACTACACGTTAAACAGTAGACCTATATCACTAGACGTTAAACAGTAGACCTATATCACTAGACGTTAAACAGTAGGACTATATCACTAGACGTTAAACAGTAGGACTATGTCACTACACGTTAAACAGTAGACCTATATCACTAGACGTTAAACAGTAGGACTATGTCACTACACGTTAAACAGTAGACCTATATCACTAGACGTTAAACAGTAGACCTATATCACTAGACGTTAAACAGTAGGACTATATCACTAGACGTTAAACAGTAGGACTATGTCACTACACGTTAAACAGTAGACCTATATCACTAGACGTTAAACAGTAGACCTATATCACTAGACGTTAAACAGTAGGACTATATCAATAGACGTTAAACTGTAGGACTATATCACTACACGTTAAACAGTAGGACTCCATCACTAGACGTTAAACAGTAGACGTATATCACTAGACGTTAAACAGTAGACCTATATCACTAGACGTTAAACAGTAGGACTATATCACTAGACGCTAAACAGTAGGACTATATCACTAGACGTTAAACAGTAGGCCTATATCACTAGACGTTAAACAGTAGGCCTATATCACTAGACGTTAAACAGTAGGCCTATATCACTAGACGTTAAACAGTAGACCTATATCACTAGACGTTAAACAGTAGGACTATATCACAAGACGCTAAACAGTAGGACTATATCACTAGACGTTAAACAGTAGGCCTATATCACTAGACGTTAAACAGTAGGCCTATATCACTAGACGTTAAACAGTAGGCCTATATCACTAGACGTTAAACAGTAGACCTATATCACTAGACATTAAACAGTAGGACTACATCACTAGACGTTAAACAGTAGGAATATATCACTAGACGTTAAACAGTAGGACTACATCACTAGACGTTAAACAGTAGGCCTACATCACTAGACGTTAAACAGTAGGACTACATCACTAGACGTTAAACAGTAGGACTACATCACTAGACGTTAAACAATAGGCCTACATCACTAGACGTTAAACAGTAGGAATATATCACTAGACGTTAAACAGTAGGACTACATCACTAGACGTTAAACAGTAGGACTATATCACTAGACGTTAAACAGTAGACCTATATCACTAGATGTTAAACAGTAGACCTATATCACCAGATGTTAAACAGTAGACCTATATCACTAGACGTTAAACAGTAGGACTATATCACTAGACGTTAAACAGTAGGCCTATATCACTAGACGTTAAACAGTAGTACTTCATCACTAGACGTTAAACAGTAGGCCTACATCACTAGACGTCAAACAGTAGGACTACATCACTAGACGTTAAACAGTAGGACTATATCACTAGACGTTAAACAGTAGACCTATATCACTAGATGTTAAACAGTAGACCTATATCACTAGACGTTAAACAGTAGGACTATATCACTAGACGTTAAACAGTAGGCCTATATCACTAGACGTTAAACAGTAGTACTTCATCACTAGACGTTAAACAGTAGACCTACATCACTAGACGTCAAACAGTAGGACTACATCACTAGACGTTAAACAGTAGGACTATATCACTAGACGTTAAACAGTAGACCTATATCACTAGACATTAAACAGTAGACCTATATCACTAGACGTTAAACAGTAGTACTACATCACTAGACGTTAAACAGTAGGCCTACATCACTAGACGTTAAACAGTAGGAATATATCACTATACGTTAAACAGTAGGACTACATCACTAGACGTTAAACAGTAGGACTACATCACTAGACGTTAAACAGTAGACCTATATCACTAGACGTTAAACAGTAGACCTATATCACTAGACGTTAAACAGTAGACCTATATCACTAGACGTTAAACAGTAGACCTATATCACTAGACGTTAAACAGTAGGACTATATCACTAGACGTTAAACAGTAGGACTATATCACTAGACGTTAAACAGTAGACCTACATCACTAGATGTTAAACAGTAGGACTATATCACTAGACGTTAAACAGTAGACCTACATCACTAGACGTTAAACAGTAGGCCTATATCACTAGACGTTAAACAGTAGGACTATATCACTAGACGTTAAACAGTAGGACTATATCACTAGACGTTAAACAGTAGGACTATATCACTAGACGTTAAACAGTAGGACTACATGACTAGACGTTAAACAGTAGGACTATATCACTAGACGTTAAACAGTAGGACTATATCACTAGACGTTAAACAGTAGGACTGCATCACTAGACGTTAAACAGTAGGACTACATCATTAGACGTTAAACAGTAGAACTATATCACTAGACGTTAAACAGTAGACCTATATCACTAGACGTTAAACAGTAGGCCTACATCACTAGACGTTAAACAGTAGACCTACATCACTAGACGTTAAACAGTAGGACTATATCACTAGGCGTTAAACAGTAGGCCTATATCACTAGACGTTAAACAGTAGGACTACATCACTAGACGTTAAACAGTAGGCCTATATCACTAGACGTTAAACAGTAGACCTATATCACTAGACGTTAAACAGTAGGACTGCATCACTAGACGTTAAACAGTAGGACTACATCATTAGACGTTAAACAGTAGAACTATATCACTAGACGTTAAACAGTAAACCTATATCACTAGACGTTAAACAGTAGGCCTACATCACTAGACGTTAAACGGTAGACCTACATCACTAGACGTTAAACAGTAGGCCTATATCACTAGACGTTAAACAGTAGGACTATATCACTAGACGTTAAACAGTAGGACTACATCACTAGACGTTAAACAGTAGGACTATATCACTAGACGTTAAACAGTAGACCTACATCACTAGACGTTAAACAGTAGGACTATATCACTAGACGTTAAACAGTAGGACTACATCACTAGACGTTAAACAGTAGGACGATATCACTAGACGTTAAACAGTAGAACTATATCACTAGACGTTAAACAGTAGGACTGCATCACTAGACGTTAAACAGTAGGACTACATCATTAGACGTTAAACAGTAGAACTATATCACTAGACGTTAAACAGTAGACCTATATCACTAGACGTTAAACAGTAGGACTACATCACTAGACGTTAAACAGTAGACCTACATCACTGGACGTTAAACAGTAGGACTATATCACTAGACGTTAAACAGTAGGCATATATCACTAAACGTTAAACAGTAGGACTACATCACTAGACGTTAAACAGTAGGACTACATCACTAGACGTTAAACAGTAGGACTATATCACTAGACGTTAAACAGTAGGACTATATCACTAGACGTTAAACAGTAGACCTATATCACTAGACGTTAAACAGTAGGACTACATCACTAGACGTTAAACAGTAGGACTATATCACTAGACGTTAAACAGTAGGACTATATCACTAGACGTTAAACAGTACACCTACATCACTAGACGTTAAACAGTAGGACTATATCACTAGACGTTAAACAGTAGGACTACATCACTAGACGTTAAACAGTAGGACTATATCACTAGACGTTAAACAGTAGGACTATATCACTAGACGTTAAACAGTAGGACTACATCACTAGACGTTAAACAGTAGGACTATATCACTAGACGTTAAACAGTAGGACTAAATCACTAGACGTTAAACAGTAGGACTACATCACTAGACGTTAAACAGTAGGCCTATATCACTAGACGTTAAACAGTAGACCAATATCACTAGACGTTAAACAGTAGGACTGCATCACTAGACGGTAAACAGTAGGACTACATCATTAGACGTTAAACAGTAGAACTATATCACTAGACGTTAAACAGTAAACCTATATCACTAGACGTTAAACAGTAGGCCTACATCACTACACGTTAAACAGTAGGACTACATCACTAGACGTTAAACAGTAGGACTATATCACTAGACGTTAAACAGTAGACCTACATCACTAGACGTTAAACATTAGGACTATATCACTAGACGTTAAACAGTAGGACTACATCACTAGACGTTAAACAGTAGGACTATATCACTAGACGTTAAACAGTAGGACTATATCACTAGACGTTAAACAGTAGGACTGCATCACTAGACGTTAAACAGTAGGACTACATCATTAGACGTTAAACAGTAGAACTATATCACTAGACGTTAAACAGTAGACCTATATCACTAGACGTTAAACAGTAGGACTGCATCACTAGACGTTAAACAGTAGGACTACATCATTAGACGTTAAACAGTAGAACTATATCACTAGATGTTAAACAGTAAACCTATATCACTAGACGTTAAACAGTAGGCCTACATCACTAGACGTTAAACAGTAGACCTACATCACTAGACGTTAAACAGTAGGACTATATCACTAGACGTTAAACAGTAGGCCTATATCACTAGACGTTAAACAGTAGGACTACATCACTAGACGTTAAACAGTAGGCCTATATCACTAGACGTTAAACAGTAGACCTATATCACTAGACGTTAAACAGTAGGACTGCATCACTAGACGTTAAACAGTAGGACTACATCATTAGACGTTAAACAGTAGAACTATATCACTAGACGTTAAACAGTAAACCTATATCACTAGACGTTAAACAGTAGGCCTACATCACTAGACGTTAAACGGTAGACCTACATCACTAGACGTTAAACAGTAGGCCTATATCACTAGACGTTAAACAGTAGGACTATATCACTAGACGTTAAACAGTAGGACTACATCACTAGACGTTAAACAGTAGGACTATATCACTAGACGTTAAACAGTAGACCTACATCACTAGACGTTAAACATTAGGACTATATCACTAGACGTTAAACAGTAGGACTACATCACTAGACGTTAAACAGTAGGACGATATCACTAGACGTTAAACAGTAGAACTATATCACTAGACGTTAAACAGTAGGACTGCATCACTAGACGTTAAACAGTAGGACTACATCATTAGACGTTAAACAGTAGAACTATATCACTAGACGTTAAACAGTAGACCTATATCACTAGACGTTAAACAGTAGGACTACATCACTAGACGTTAAACAGTAGACCTACATCACTGGACGTTAAACAGTAGGACTATATCACTAGACGTTAAACAGTAGGCATATATCACTAAACGTTAAACAGTAGGACTACATCACTAGACGTTAAACAGTAGGACTACATCACTAGACGTTAAACAGTAGGACTATATCACTAGACGTTAAACAGTAGGACTATATCACTAGACGTTAAACAGTAGACCTATATCACTAGACGTTAAACAGTAGGACTACATCACTAGACGTTAAACAGTAGGACTATATCACTAGACGTTAAACAGTAGGACTATATCACTAGACGTTAAACAGTAGACCTACATCACTAGACGTTAAACAGTAGGACTATATCACTAGACGTTAAACAGTAGGACTACATCACTAGACGTTAAACAGTATGACTATATCACTAGACGTTAAACAGTAGGACTATATCACTAGACGTTAAACAGTAGGACTACATCACTAGACGTTAAACAGTAGGACTATATCACTAGACGTTAAACAGTAGGACTAAATCACTAGACGTTAAACAGTAGGACTGCATCACTAGACGTTAAACAGTAGGCCTATATCACTAGACGTTAAACAGTAGACCAATATCACTAGACGTTAAACAGTAGGACTGCATCACTAGACGGTAAACAGTAGGACTACATCATTAGACGTTAAACAGTAGAACTATATCACTAGACGTTAAACAGTAGGACTGCATCACTAGACGTTAAACAGTAGGACTACATCATTAGACGTTAAACAGTAGAACTATATCACTAGACGTTAAACAGTAGACCTATATCACTAGACGTTAAACAGTAGGACTGCATCACTAGACGTTAAACAGTAGGACTACATCATTAGACGTTAAACAGTAGAACTATATCACTAGATGTTAAACAGTAAACCTATATCACTAGACGTTAAACAGTAGGCCTACATCACTAGACGTTAAACAGTAGACCTACATCACTAGACGTTAAACAGTAGGCCTATATCACTAGACGTTAAACAGTAGGACTATATCACTAGACGTTAAACAGTAGGACTACATCACTAGACGTTAAACAGTAGGACTATATCACTAGACGTTAAACAGTAGACCTACATCACTAGACGTTAAACATTAGGACTATATCACTAGACGTTAAACAGTAGGACTACATCACTAGACGTTAAACAGTAGGACGATATCACTAGACGTTAAACAGTAGGACTACATCATTAGACGTTAAACAGTAGAACTATATCACTAGACGTTAAACAGTAGACCTATATCACTAGACGTTAAACAGTAGGCCTACATCACTAGACGTTAAACAGTAGGCCTACATCACTAGACGTTAAACAGTAGACCTACATCACTGGACGTTAAACAGTAGGACTATATCACTAGACGTTAAACAGTAGGCCTATATCACTAGACGTTAAACAGTAGGACTACATCACTAGACGTTAAACAGTAGGACTACATCACTAGACGTTAAACAGTAGGACTATATCACTAGACGTTAAACAGTAGGACTATATCACTAGACGTTAAACAGTAGACCTATATCACTAGACGTTAAACAGTAGGACTACATCACTAGACGTTAAACAGTAGGACTATATCACTAGACGTTAAAGAGTAGGACTACATCACTAGACGTTAAACAGTAGGACTATATCACTAGACGTTAAACAGTAGGACTACATCACTAGACGTTAAACAGTAGGACGATATCACTAGACGTTAAACAGTAGAACTATATCACAAGACGTTAAACAGTAGGACTGCATCACTAGACGTTAAACAGTAGGACTACATCATTAGACGTTAAACAGTAGAACTATATCACTAGACGTTAAACAGTAGGACTACATCACTAGACGTTAAACAGTAGACCTACATCACTGGACGTTAAACAGTAGGACTATATCACTAGACGTTAAACAGTAGGCATATATCACTAAACGTTAAACAGTAGGACTACATCACTAGACGTTAAACAGTAGGACTACATCACTAGAGGTTAAACAGTAGGACTATATCACTAGACGTTAAACAGTAGGACTATATCACTAGACGTTAAACAGTAGACCTATATCACTAGACGTTAAACAGTAGGACTACATCACTAGACGTTAAACAGTAGGACTATATCACTAGACGTTAAACAGTAGGACTATATCACTAGACGTTAAACAGTAGACCTACATCACTAGACGTTAAACAGTAGGACTATATCACTAGACGTTAAACAGTAGGACTACATCACTAGACGTTAAACAGTATGACTATATCACTAGACGTTAAACAGTAGGACTATATCACTAGACGTTAAACAGTAGGACTACATCACTAGACGTTAAACAGTAGGACTATATCACTAGACGTTAAACAGTAGACCAATATCACTAGACGTTAAACAGTAGGACTGCATCACTAGACGGTAAACAGTAGGACTACATCATTAGACGTTAAACAGTAGAACTATATCACTAGACGTTAAACAGTAAACCTATATCACTAGACGTTAAACAGTAGGCCTACATCACTACACGTTAAACAGTAGGACTACATCACTAGACGTTAAACAGTAGGACTATATCACTAGACGTTAAACAGTAGACCTACATCACTAGACGTTAAACATTAGGACTATATCACTAGACGTTAAACAGTAGGACTACATCACTAGACGTTAAACAGTAGGACGATATCACTAGACGTTAACCTGTCTAGGATCAGCGTGGCGCTAGCGGGACTCCCCCCCCCCCCCCACTGAAAAACCAGTGCCGCGAAATTCAAAAAAAATATTTTTTTAAAATATTTAACTTTCACACATTAAAGTCCAATACAGCTAATGAAAGACACAGATCTTATGAATCCAGTCAACATTTCCGATTTTTAAAATGTTTTACAGGGAAGACACAATATGTAAAGATGTACATCTATTACCTAAAAAACACATTAGCA